>NC_056728.1:738701280-738808780 GCF_019279795.1 Protopterus annectens
ATTTTGATACAGTTACTGATCAGACCATTGATAACTGCAAAATGAATGGTATTTACATTTCTCTGCATTTGTATTTTTCAGATTTCTTCAGCTTGAGGATCGTGATGGCTACTTCGAGGAGGCTGAGACATGTCTGTGCACCCAACTGGACTGATGACCCAGATGTTGACCATGTATGCCAGACTGGAGCAGAGGATGAGAGACAGACTCAGGAACTTTGCCACTGTCGACGTATGGAACTGGATCATGAGGCAGCACTGATGGAGGATGGGGATCTACCACACTAGAGTACAGGTTCGTCACCAACTGGATTACCTGCAGTGGATGGATGTGGAGAAGCTTTGAAAGAGGGTCGCCGCTGTGTGGAGGCAGCCTGTAGATCCCTACAGTTAGTGTCAATATTCTACACATACCTGAGCATTGCTATGGATTTTACAGATTTCTCTCTGTCCTTTATGTATACCAGATAGATTTTTTTATAACCACATATTAATTGCTGTGATAATTAGCTTGTGGGGATAATTAAGTGGACTTAATACTTTGCTATTAACTATGGGTTTGATTCCCATGTTGTTAATTTATTTAATTTTTATTTACTTATTTGCAGTTTGTTTACCGGGATAGTCCACTGGGCCGAGAAGAGACCATTTTCAATGGAGTCTTGGGGAGAAAAGCTCCAGAAAACAGTATACAATGTAAAACAAACAAAACACCTTCATAGCAGCATTATACAATATAAACAAATCATTGCAATTAAGTAGCATGGTAAAAACAGGTGTAAAACATAGTCTAAAATTTTAAATTTACAGCAGAAATATAAAAGAGAAATTAATAACAAATTAGTAAATATTAGCCAATACATTTGATAAAACAATGGAAATAACAGTAGAGGCAAGAGACTGTATCTGAAAATAAAGTAGGGAAGGGGATGGGAGGAGTTAAGTGGAGAAGTAAGAAGGAGGGTATAGTAAGGAGAAGTGGAGGAAGAGTATGTGATAGAAACGAAGGTGGCTAGGAGGGAGTGTAGCTGGAGTAAGATGGTTGAGAGGAGAGAGCGGTAAGCAGGGTACAAAGCCAGGGGGAGATTATGTGGAGTGAGAGCAGGAACATTCCCAGAGTGATGTAAGATGGGAGTGAAGCAAGGTCTTAAAAGTGATGTGGTTATGGGTAGTGTGAATATGGGTAGTGTGCAGTGGAGAAGGATAGTAATGTTTTGCCTGCTGGTCAGGCAGGCTTATGTAGTTCAATTAGATTCTAGTTGTTGGATCTTAGTAGTCTGTCGGGTAGATGCATTTTGAGAGAGGAGGTGAGGGAGGGGCAGAGAGAGGGATTGAAGATAATTTTGTGATCATGAATGAACTGAATGTAGGTAAGATAACTGGGCAGTTCTAACCAATTTAGTTTGTGTAGGGCGTTACAGTGGTGGGAGGAGGATTTGTGGCTAGTAGCGAACTTAGAGATTTTGTTATAGCAGGAAGAGAGTTTTGTCTTTAGAGGGGATTGAAGGTTTGTAAGAAGTGGGGCACCATATAAGAGGGAAGGAATGAGGTATGTTGTAGTGAGAACAAGCATGGTGGAGGGAGTGAGGTAGCAGTTGTGGTGGTAAAGCATACCCAGTTTCTGGTGGGTTTTCTTGACATTAACTTGCACGTGGGTGTCAAACTTAAACTGTTCGTCAATGAGGACACCTAGCAGTTTGTCCTGGGATACTACCTTGAGCAAGGTATTATTTAGGCTAGTAATGGAGAAATAGTTCTTGTCTATGAAGGTGTTTTTGAGGAAGTAAATATCATGAGTTTTGTTTTTGATACATTGAGTGCTAGGTGGTTGTCTAATATCCAGCGCTCAGTATATAAGAAGGCATCTTGGGTTAGGTTTAAAAGATCAAAGGTAGAGGTGGCAGAACAGATGACTGTCGCGTCATCTGCATATTGTATAAGTTTAGCATTAGGGATGTTCTGATGGAAGTCATTTATAAAAATGTTGAAGAGTTGTGGGCCTAATATGGAACCTTGGGGTATGCCTGTAGGGGTATTAAGGAAGGAGGAAGTGGCTTTTTTTTCCCATTTGACAGCTTGTTGCCTGTTGGAAAGATAACTGGTGAACCAGTTTATAAAAGAGAAGGAGAGATTAAGATTAGAGAGTTTGGATAGGAGAAGGTTATGAGAGAGAGTATCGAAGGCCTTGGATAAGTCTAAAAGGAGGGTAGATACTAGGGACCTAGAGTCACAGGCTTTGTTGATGGTTTCGAGGAAGGACAGGAAAGCAGTGGTAGTACTGTGGCCAGGATGAAATCCATGTTGTGTGGGAGTAAGCAGGTGATTATCTATGAGGTGGGGTAAAAGGTGTAGGTGGATGCATTTTTCTAGAACATTTGAGATAGGGGATAAGATGGCAATAGGTCGGAAATTGGGAATATTGTTGTTGTTGCCTCCTTTATGAAGGGGAATGATAAAGGCCTTTTTCCAGAGTTGGGGTACATAGCCTTCATGGATAGACCAGTTTATTAGAATGGAGATGGGGAAAGCTATGGTGTCGGCAGCTATTTTTAGGAAGTGGAAGGAAGGTCGTCAGGGGTGTTTGTGCATGGTTTCAATTTCAGAAGGAGATTTTTTATGGCAGAGATGGGGGTGGGTTTGATGGAGAAGGGAGAGCTATGGGAGGTGGAAGTGTTAGGGGAGGAAGGGATGGTAGAAGATGAAGTGTTGTTGGGGAAAGAAGTTTTCAGTTTAGCTATGGAATCAGTAAAGAAGGTATTAAATTGGGTGGCTAAGTCCAGATCAGGGGCATTTGGATCAGGGTAAGGTTTATCTTTTTTGCTGGAATTGAAGAGAGTGGTGATACTGTTCCAGACTTTTTTAGGGTTGGTCTTGTGGTTATTTTGAAGTTTGGGGAAGTAGGATTTATGGTCAGATGCAATGAGTTTCTTAACCTTGTTGAGAAGTAGTTTATATTCGTTCAGCATGGTGGGAGTTCTATTCTTCTGGTAGTGTTTCTGGGCTTTGTCTCGGAGATGCATTATGGTTTTAGTTTCTTTGGTTAACCATGGGGCAGTGTTACTTTTAATTCTTTTAGTTTCGGAGGGAGTACAGCTATTTAGTAGGTTTAAGAATGTAGTGTTGAAGTATGTTACAGCATTATCTAGGGGGAGGGTTTTTAGAGGGCTCCAGTCAGTATGCTTGAGGGAGTTACAGAAGGTATCAGGGTTGAAGTTTTTTAGAGAGCGTGTAGAGATGTAAGTGTGGGAAAGTTGCAAGGAGGAGGGAAGGCGATGAGCAAAAGAGGGAAGGTGATCACTAAGAGAGTCAGGGAGGGTACCACTATCAGAGATGTAAAGGTGGTGTGAAACTAGTATCCAGTCAAGAGTACTACCGGAGGGCCTGGTGGTAGAGTTGATTACTTGTGAGAAGTTAAATAGGTTTAGGTTTAGGGAGTTAGAAGGAGATAGAATGGTGGACCAGTTAATATTAATGTCACCAAGGATTATGGCCTCATTGCTAATATTAGAGGAGAGCCAGTAGAGGATATCCTCCAGAATAGGGATATTGTCTCTAGGAGGAATGTAAAGAGTGGCTATGCATGTATGTTTGTGTCTGTTTAATTGAAATAGAGCCAGAGTTAGTTCGGTGTTGGCAAACTGAGGGATGGGTTTAGTATAAGGAGTAACTGAAAGGGAGGAGGAGTATAGAAGAGCTACTCCACCATTTTCCTTGTGGGTTCTGTCTTTTCTAATGATATTGTAGTTGGGAGGTGATTTCAGAGTCTTTAATGTGGGGTTTTAGCCATGTTTCAGAGATAGACAGGATGTCTGGGTGGTTATAGAGGAGCCAAGCATGGAAATTAAGAATTATGTTACATAAGCTTTGTCCATTTAATGTGTATAATATCAATAATTATGTCCTTTGTAGATGTACATATGTTTTACAACATCTAACTGTATAATTTCACATAGCCACTGTACATATACATAGATGTACATATGTTTTACAACATCTAACTGTATAATTTCACATAGCCTCTGTACATATACATAGATGTACATATGTTTTACATCTAACTGTATAATTTCACATAGCCACTGTACATATACATAGATGTACATGTTTTACAACATCTAACTGTATAATTTCACATAGCCAGTGTACATATACATAGATGTACATATGTTTTACATCTAACTATATAATTTCACATAGCCACTGTACATATACATAAATGTACATATGTTTTACATCTAACTGTATAATTTCACATAGCTACTGTGCATATACATAGATGTACTTATGTTTTACAGCTAACTGTATAATTTCACATAGCCACTGTACATATACATAGAAGTACATATGTTTTACAACATCTAACTGTATAATTTCACATAGCCACTGTACATATACATAGATGTACATATGTTTTACATCTAACTGTATAATTTCACATCGCCACTGTACATATACATAGGTGTACATATATTTTACATCTAACTGTATAATTTCACATAGCCACTGTACATATACATAGATGTACATATGTTTTACAACATCTAACTGTATAATTTCACATAGCCACTGTACATATACATAGATGTACATATGTTTTACATCTAACTGTATAATTTCACATAGCCACTGTACATATACATATACATAGATGTACATATGTTTTACACCATCTAACTGTATAATTTCCCATAGCCACTGTCCTCATGCATCACAGATGCCTACACTGCCTAGGCCGTGAATGACTGTGCACTTTGTAGTTTTCCATTCTAGTCTCACAGTATCGCCTACTGCACCATTATGCATTGAAATAAAAACACATATATAACTTTATTACATCATTCCTCCTAAGAAATTACACAGACATTTATTTAATCGAAAAAGTAATGCCTGTCAGACTGCTTACACATATGTTTTCAGTTATGTGTTGATAGCTGTTATTTCTTTGCACTAAAATGTCCAATAATTGTTTGCATTTTCTGTATTCATCCATCCCCTGCGGGCATAGCTTTCAACCTCTTACAAAAAAATCTGTACAAAGCCAAAAATAATGGGGGGGGGGCTAAAAATAGGGACACATTTTAAATCTAACTCTTCTTAACTTAGAAAGTTGCTAGAATAAAAGGTCTTTCATTACTATGTATTTTCTGAGGGATATGAAGTCTGAAATTCAAATGTTTGTCATTATTTAATGAATTCAATTCTCACTGAATTGCCCAGAAATCCAGAAAATACATTTTTTATGAGGACCAGATCAAAAATATGAAGCAAAAATATGGACTTTCTGCAAAAATCTGGACAGCTGAGAGGTATGCTGGACTTTAATAAATAACTGCAGCACCTGTTTTCTAAAATGAAACCCTTCCTGAATGTTAGCTCGGCATGCAAAGCAACTGCAAGCATATATACATTTTGTCATGCTGTGGGTTTCAATCCACATAGGGGAAACATATATTTGTACCTGTTACCTTGGTTAAATGAACCCATAGCATTTTGTAGAAGAATCATATTCCAATATTTTATATTAATATTTACCTTGTGCATGGTTACAGCTCACTGAGTTAGTCTAGAAATTTCTGTGAATATGGCTGTAATCTGTAATGCTCTGACAACATCAGCTTTCTAATACTCGTTTGTAGAGCAGTATCTGTTTGTTTAGGACATGCTGGCTGATAGCTCATATTATAAGGAAACAAGCCATTATATCTATATTTTGGCATGCTGTGTCTTCAAATGCAGAGAGGGGACACATATTTGAAATGGTTGTCTTGCTTCAATATACCCCTAGCATTTATTTATAAAAGTATATTACACTTCTTGACATTAATACATATTTTGAACATAGTTATGAATAACCTGGATATTTGCTGAATTCCTACTAAACACATCTGTAATCTGTAATGTTCTGTTAACATCAGCTATTTAAAAGCGGGGGAGTGAATCCTGCTAAGTCCTATTATATGTCTGAGCAATTCTTTGGTTAATATTGTATACTTTGTAAAAGTGCGGTAAAGTTTTGTTTTCTCATGAAATATTAAAGTCAGTTGTAGAACAACATCATCCTCAAATTTTGAGGGAGTGGGACAGACTACCAGCTGAAATGCAGAACAGAGAAGATATATGTATTTTCCTAGTGACGTGCACTTTTGCAAGGAATGTCATGATCCTCACACATACATTACTGTGTCCATTATGTACGACAACATGTATGGTTCTGTTCACAGAAGCTGTATGCTACAACACACTGTCACGCTGCCTGAGGAATGTATGCTCTGCATTACCATTAATGTATCTGAACACAGTGATAACATGAAAATAATTTTCCAACTGTTTAACTAAATGAGCAGCACAAGTTCATACTTTGCAATCATAAGCCAAGATCATTATTTGTAGACCACTCCCCATCCAGATGATGTCATAATGTAAAGTCATTTCATTGCATGCAAAACATGCATTTTTTTTAGTTAAGATGTGTTAAACAGACAAGCAGATTTTGAGGTTAGAGTTTAGGTGCAGATTGTAGTTGCAGGTTTGAGTCTTATGTCCTCCAATCTGTGTTCAAAGATATTAATACCTAAATGTAAAATGTCAACTGTGTATTGTGATTATCTAATGTTCTTCAGAAATAAATGTCTATAAACGGTGCTGAGAAATAATGTTAATTGATGAATACATTATTCACACATTCTATTTTTTGATTTCAGGCAAGGAAGATCGCAAACGGAACAGAGCCATGTGCTTTGAGCAGATGCACAGGCTTGAGGATCAGCAGAGGGAGAGATAGATATTTTTATTATTTTACCTGTTTTATGAACTGAAATGTGTCTACCCCTGTTTACAGGTCTGTGTATTTCACAATAATGTGTATACTGATTACAATGCAGGAATACCCATCATGCATCACTAAGGTAAGTGAAATCATCACATGGTAGATGTATGTACAACTGGGATTAAAATCTAACAAATTAAAGTCTAACAATGTTGATATTTTATGTAGCATTGAACCATTGTTTCAGCTCACATTTTTGAGAAGTACTCCACAGTTGGGTTGGTATATCTGTCACCCAGCTTTGTAGGCAGGTGCTCTGCATGAAAGTGTTTTGATTGCTGTAATGTATGGTTTAGTAAATGTAAGTCTGACTGTTTTTCAGTAATTGATTTGTATATTGTCTGCTTATTTGCAGAATCAATCGGTGTCTGCTGTGTTAGTGTTTATAAACTATGTGGTAGTATTGTTATTGTATCTATCTCCAACCCTTTGGGTGTTTTTGTAGACACACAGTTATAGCCTAGGTTTACTGACACTTGAGCAGATACCCAGTTAATTGCACCAGTTCAGTATCAGCAAGCATAATCACAATGCTTTGTTTTTCTCGCTACTGATTGGTAATTGTTTTGGTTTTAATGCATGTACTTATACAATACTTTTAGTAACATTAGATAATTATATCACCAGCAATGTTGACTGAGCATAACACACTGTTTTTATTGTTGTACTCATTATATTGATGTGTGTTCAGACATTTAGCATGCTGCCTGTCTCAGATGTTTGTCATATGGTTTGCCTATTGTCCACAATAGTGTCATATCACTTTCTCCTAATTTTCACAATGCACTTTGTACCTGCTCATATAAACCATTGAATGCAGACAGTACAATCTGTTGATTTGAGCATTCATGCATTCTTAAAAAGCTAATGACCTGTGTAACTGTATCTAAACATATAGAATTATTCAGAAAAAATACTGATGTCCTTTTTATGAACAGGATATGTAGGGCCATAAGTAACTCTGACCATAATGGATGTGTGTCAGTTCCTGTATAAATTGTCATCATAACTGTAGATCAATGTGTGTGTTGTACCTTTAAGAAGCTATCCAAGGGCTTGCACAAGTGTATAAATACTGAGCACGTGCAAGCCCGAATGCCATTTTGTAGTAAGATGTTGAGATGTAAGCATGTATGTCTGTAAGTTAATAAGTTTGTTTATATTTTATGATGCTGCTAGCCATCCTGATTTGTTTCTATGTAATAAATCATCTAAACGAAGTTACGACTGGTTATTTTATGTGGTCAAGAGCCATGTCCAGTCATTATTAAGGCTCAGGCACAGTTTTAAAATGGGACTGCTTTCATTTAATAAGGAAGTCCATCATGTTATCGTATATGACCACTACACTAATTTTGCCCAACATATTTTTTCTACATATCCCGACCTTTTTGAAGACAAACTAGGCAGGTTGTGTATTCCATGACGTTAGACCCAGATATCAGTTCAGTTATCAGGCCTGCCTGGAAAGTTCCACTAGCTATGCAGAACAGAGTCAAAGCTAAGCTAGATAAAATGGTGCAACAAGGTGTGATTTGTCCAGTAGATGAACCAACTGAATGGGTATTATCCATGGTGGTGGCTCGTATGAAAAGCTCAGATGACATCAGAATATGTATTGATCCACGGGATTTGAACAAAACACTAAAAAGGCCTCATCATCCAAAACATACAGTTGAAGAAGTCACTGCCCTTATGCCAAATGCCACAGTTTTTTCTGTCTTAGATGCAAACAAGTTAATTTTGGCAAATTTTGCTTGACAAGAAATCGTCATTGCTAACTACTTTCAGTACTCAATTTGGAAGGTACAGATTTCTGAGAATGCCATTTGGGATAAATTCTGCAAGTGAAGTTTTTCAACGTGCAATGGAACAATTTTTTCTGGGTATCCTTGTGCTATTATAGTAGACATACTAGTAGGAGGTAATGGTGAAGCTGAGCATGACAAAAAGTTCTGGACAGAGCACGTCAAGTGAATCTTAAGCTCAATCTACAGAAATGCAAATTCGGGCTCCAAGAAGTTACTTACGTTGGTCATTTATTTACCAGTTCAGGCTTATGACCAGACCCTTCCAAGCAAACTGCCATTCTCGAGATGCCAGCTCCAGACAATGTTCAAACCTTGCAACGTTTTCTTGGCATGGTTAACTACCTAGGCAAGTTCATTCCAGACTTGAGTCAAATATCAGCACCACTCAGAGAGCTAACATGTAAAGATATATCCTGGCCTTTGTTAGAACAGCACCAAAGAGCATTTGATGTCCTGAAACAGAGAACTGCCAGTCCACCAACTCTCAGAAACTACGATGCTCGCAAACCAGTTGCTCTTTCATGTGATGCTTCGAGATTTGATTTAGGTGCAGTCATTCTGCAAGAGGGTCAACCTATTGCCTATGCATCGAGAACTTTTACCCATACTGAAATGCAGTATGCTCAGATTGAGAAAGAGCTTTTGGCAATTGTGTTTGCATGTTCAAAGTTCCATGATTATGTTTATGGTAGACCTATCCAGCTTGAAACAGACCACTGACCTGTAGTCACTATTTAGAGAAAGCCTATGTATACAGCTCCAGCCAGATTGCAACGTATGATGTTGAGATTGCAAAAGTATAATTTCACTCTTGTCTATAAGAAAAGGAAACTTCTTTATCTTGCTGATACATTGTCCAGATCACACAGAAACACCACCAAAGAGTATGAGAATGAGAACCTTGATTTTATAGTCATGGAAGCGAGAAATTTTTCTTCCACACATCTTGATGAGCTGAGAGATCACACAGCCACAGATCCAGTTTTACAGAGGCTCAACTACTTTATTCAACAAGGATGGCCGTCAAAGCAATCTAGTTTACCTCAAGAAGTGCAACCTTATTTTCCATACAGAGATGAGATTTTGTCTGACAATGGTATCATTATGAAAGGTCCAAATATAATTGTTCCAAAGTCCTTGCAACAAGAGTATATTACTATATTGCATCTTGGGCACCCAGGAGCAGACTCTACCAAAATAAGGGTGAGAGGTCTAGTATTCTGGCCTTCTATGTCACAAGACATTGAGAGAGTGCTATCATCTTGTTCAGTATGTAATAGTACTGTCACAACAACAGAAAGAACCACTTCAGCTAAACCAGATTCCTGAACTACCTTGGTCGATAGTAGCCAATGATATTTTTGAATGGAATGGTCAGCGTTACTTGGAGTTAGTAGACTCTTATTCCAATTGGTTTGAGATTGACCTTCTCCATAATCTAGCATCCAGTACTGTCATCACTAAGATGAAGCATCATTTTGCAGTCCATGGTAGTCTGCACAGTTATTTCTGACAATGGCATTCAGTTTACAAGCCAACAGTTCAAAATATTTACTGAAGAGTGGGACTATACTCATGCCTTGATTATCTTCGGTCAAATGGTTTGACAGAGCATGCAGTTCAAGGGGAAAAACAGTTACTAGAGAAGTCAAAATGAGACAATAGTGATGTTTTCCTGAATCTCTTGAATCTCATAAATATTCCTCATGCTAAACATCATGGTTCCCCTGCCCAGAGACTTCTGTCGATTCAAACCAGAACCACATTACCAATTAGTAAATTGTTGGTTCCATGTGTCAAGAACAACAGGTCTGTGAAAACCAATCTGTTGAAGAAGCGTTTAACCCAGAAGTCCTACTATGATAAGAACAGCAAACCGCTCAATCCATTACGAGAAGGAGAAGTGGTAATGATGCAAACATCCAAAGGTTATGATCAGATTGGTGTCGAGAAGAATATTTGCTCAGAGCTGAGATCATACATTGTGGAATCGCAAGAAGTAGAGTTTAGGTGGAATTGGAAACATTTTATGCCAGTATCCGAGCCTATACCACAGCACACAACCTGTAAGAAAGTCTCTTTATCTGAGCGAGCTGTCCGATGTTCCAGTTCCAGAGAATAATCCTATTCCTATGATGAATCCAGAAGTTTCTGATATGAATTGTTCACTGAAGACTGTCCATGTTGCTAAACCCAGTCAAACTGTTATGTTGCAAGATCAGTCGCATCTCCAGACCATGTTATAGATACATGGCAACTTGGACATGAACACTGTGTTTGTTTCTAATGTCCACAGTAATGCATGTCTTAACTCCAATATTACTTTTGACTAAGGGCAATGTTTTAAGAGGGAGGATGTAGATCATTGTGTGTGTATGTATCTTTAAGAAGCTATCTAAGGGCTTGCACAAATCTATAAATACTAAGAACGTGCAAGCTGCCATTTTGTAGTAAGCTGTTGAGATGTAAGCATGTATGTCTGTAAGATCTGTCTGTTAGTCAGTTCATTTATATTATATGATGCTGATATCCATCCTGAAGTGTTTCTATGTAATAAAGCATCTAAACTAACTATCCTGCCTGTTCGTCTTCTATGTTAGAGAAGGACGAGTGACAATAATCATATTCTTTTGAGCTATGATATTCATGGGACTGTTCTGCATGATAGACATTTCCTTTTCTTTTCTGTTGTGTTTTGCAATTAATATTTACAGATCATGGAACCCATGGATGTTCTCCAATCAGAATATGACAAGAAGAACATGTGAGGCCACTACCAGAGTATTCCAAGGATGATGGTGATGATGATGATGGTGATGATGATGATGATGATGATGATGATACCGTGGAACCTGGACCTGTCCCTGCCTAAGCCATCCTGCCTACACCCCTAAGGAAACATCAGCATGACGGGAATAGAGAACATTACTGGAAGGACTTCTGGGAGGTCATGACCAATGTGTTCCTAACACAGATGAGGGAAATGATGGGGTCCTCCTTTGAGGCTATGGCACAGGTTATGCAGGATTCATTCAGGGTTATAGCTTGTGAGATCATTCGGGAGTCTGAGCCCTATCAGCCTGGTCCCTCTGGTCCATAAATGTTATCTGTGTGTTACACTTGTGTTATGCTGCCAGCATTTTGATTGCCATTTCATTGATTGGACTATATGTGCATACTATGTATCTGTCATACTTATGCATTATTGTCATGTGATGTTTACTTTGGTTTCAATGTGTGTATAACACACATTAACATATTACATTTTACACACACATTCAACTCTCCATGCATTGTGGCAGTTAACCTGCAGATAATGCTGCAAGAAATAGCTAGTAAACATTTGTGTTACTGGGGTGACTGATAGACAGCATATGTTTTCCATACTCCATCACTAACAGTGTGATATGCCTTGGCCTTCTGTTTTGCCATATCAGGGATGTGTGACATACAGACATGTCATACTACATGTTTTTTGGATGACTGTTGCCATGATGTCCCACTGTCATGATGTGGTATTGTGTCATGCTTTGGCAATACTGATGCCATGTGGTATCATATACAGGCATATCCTGTATATGTGCAGTCTTCCTTTTCTGACTGCATCAAACAGTATTGTAATGTTTATCTGTACACACTGTTACAGATAGCACATTCCTTCACAGTACATTACACCATGATTTTTGTATGTAGCATTTCCACACCCATGATGTAGTGACATTGGTGTACAACGTCCATAAGCAGATGTACACATTTAATGACTGCACATGTGTGTGCACATAGTCAGATACATACTGACACACAAATGTACCTTTGACATACAAGCATTCATTGAGTTACTGCTGATATGCTGTAATGATGCTCATAGGAGGGTCCTCTGCTCTGTAATGAGCAGGGTGATCAACACCTTTTTTTGTGTCCTTATCTGACATTTGCATGGCAGTATATATGTATGTGCTTGTAATTTTTAGCTTGCTTACCTACGCATGCTGATGTGACATGATTGCACATTACTATGTATGTGTACTTTATACATGTCCAGTTCTGTGGACATCAGCAATCAATCTTGCCATTTGACATCCATTTTCCATTTGCTTGAATGTATTTTTTGTGGCTTCTAAAGCATTCTGTGTGCACTACACATGGATTTGCATTGTGTTAACTTACCTTGCCCTGATTTTTGCTGATGGGGGTCCAGGTTGTCCACCTCTCTGCCATCTTCATATTTCAGTATTATATTTTGCAGGTATGTTTGCCTTTGGTAAAACTACTGTCCATTGCCATGTACTAATTTGACACAGTGAACATGTGCCATGTGTATGGCCATTGTACAATGCAGGACATGTGCACACAAGTTGCTGGCTAATGCTTGAAATACTTCCATATTCTCATTACACTTGTGTGTTACCCAGTGTAGTTTTCCCCAACCATGTGCACAACCTGCTATATTTATTACGCTGTACTGTTACATTTTGAACATTTTCTTACATGTCATCAGTGCATGCATGTGTATCGACCTGGATTTCATGTACATTCCATTTATGTTACTAACAGACATACATACACATCTACACCTGTGTGTTGCATTTGACATGCCATATGTGTGTAACATATACACATTCCATTACACATTTGTTTGGTGTGTGTACACCTACTTGTGTATGTAGCAGTGTTTGTTGCTCTTCAGCAGTACTTCTGTTTGGCACTGTACTTGGTTCTTTGCCTTTCATATGCATGGTCATTAGTTTGATTTTGTCTTCTGGTGTAGTTATCTACCACTGTTAGACCTGCATTTGCTCATCTGTGATGTTGCTTGACTTATACCTGTACTACCGATGGACTATTTGGATAGGTGTATATTTTTCCGATGTGTACTGTGATCCTACTTTATTACTTTGGATCACACATCTACCATTGGTCATACACTTCCAGATATGACTGCCACATGTTTTGTAACATGTTGTAACATGATAGTGCATATGTAGATATGTTTTTTAGGCATTTCACCATGGCTGGTATACATCCCCACCCTATTTGTCAACTTCCCATTGCCTGTATTGTGCAGTGTGCTGTCTGCATAACTTACCTGCTCTTTCTGTTTTTTTCCAACCAGTCTGTCTTGTGTTGTGATATTTGTTCCATAGGCAAACCTGCTGTGATGACCTTCTCCTCCTCTTTCCCTATGATTACCTTTCCTTCTATTCTTTAAAAAAAAGTGGGGGGCCTATTCCTACCAAAAAAAAAAAAACATTGCCAATGTCCCTCTGACTTTCCCTCAAATTTTTCCTATTCCAGCATACCTCAGTTACATTCCATAGGTGTCCTTAACCTTAATGTACAAATTCAAATAAAAAAGTGAAACCACCACTATGGTAAACTCCCTCAGTCAAAGGTAGAATAACGAATGATATGGTCCAAAAAAAAAAAAAAAACTTCTGGATGACTGAGGGTGAAGCAGTGAGATATAAGCGTGATATAGGTATCCCAAAATCCAAAAAATCCCCAAAATAATCAGTTGAGTATGAATTTTATTTCGTTCAGACAAGCGCTTTCGCTAATAGTAGCTTCATCAGGTCTATTTTATATACAAATGAATTAAGAAGCTGTTTTTATATAGTCTTAGCAGTTCAATCAGACATAATTTCATCATTTACTTAAAAGGGAAATGTCACTACTTTTAAAAACAAATTCATATGTAGGTAGAAACTCATGTTTCCTTCTAACATACTTATATAATTATCTTACAGCATTAAAACATGTTAAAAAATATATACTTATATATGTGCATATGTATAAGAAAGTATGTTGAGAATGTATGACAAATATATATGAAGTGTGTCTTGAAAAAAATATAAATAAATACCTAGACTTGTATATTGATATATACGTATATAAGTATATTGTGTCATCACAAGTACATCTTATGTATTATAAATATACTGGATGATATAATAATGAGAAATCATATGTGTGTGTATTGGTGTAATGGAATATTGTGTAATAGATGGATGAATATATATCTCTGAAGAGTGTATATGTAATGTAAATAACAAATGTTCATACTTGTGTGCAAGAATACAGAGAATATATGCCTAATGATATTAATAAACTTGAAATAATGCATGTATGAGCGTGACTGGATCTATATAATGAACATGGCACGTATCAAATATAATTAAATGAAAAACAATAAACATATACATCACTAAAAAACATAAATACTAGTGAGAAACTATTATATAAATGCTTATAAAAACGTCTATCAATATTGAATATATGTGCTTCTGCATGATGTCAAAAAATGCTATAAATGTAATAAATATGAGACACTTATATAATGCTAATACTCTTGAAGTACGTATTATATATAAACACAAATAAATCACACTTAAAAATACTAAAGAATAGTGCAATCAAGATGCATCTATAGATCTGAAAAATGTTGTCTTACTTAATTTTCCTTCTTTTCCTCAATTTGGGTTTTATAGATACCCTCTCATTTAAACCTTTCCCACTGTCTGCTCTTAGTCGTATAATCCAATCATTCTCTCTATCCTCCGTGTGATTCCGAATATCTCCTCCTCTGCTATTGATTGGTATGGCTTCTAAGACTCTAAAATGAAAAATATGTGTAGAGTCATTATCTGCCACATGTTTAGCTAAGGCATTATTCTGATAACATTTCTTAATGTGATAAACGTGTTCTCTAATGCGGTCTCTGAATCTACGATTAGTTTTTCCTACATAGAAACACTTGCATACTTGGCATACTGCTAAATAGACTATGTTACAAGTCATACAATTTGCAGCAGTAGCAGTCTTAAAGACTTTCCCTGTATCTGGGTGCAAAAAAGTGGAGCTTGTATCTATGTATGAGCAGAAATTGCATTTGCCACATGGCTCAGTATGTCCTGTGTTGGTGACAAGCTGGCCACCCTTAATATCATATAACATCCTTTTCAAGTTTTTTCGATTTCTGTACTGGAATTTCGGAATAGCACCTACAATGTTCTTTATCTCTTCATTTATATCGAAGATTCTCCAATACTTGCTTATAATGTCCCTAATCCTATAGCTATCAGAGGTAAATGAGGTCATACATTTTACAACTGGGGAACTATGCTCAATGCCTGTGTTTCTATATAGGCTGTCAGGACCAAAGTATGGTGTAGCAGTGGTGCTCCTCAAATTGGGTAGATCTTGTAAATTGCTCTCCACCTCATGTTCCTGGTATCCTCTCTCTGATAGTCTATCCTTCAGCAAATCTAGTTCTAAATTAAAACCCTCGATTGTAGGATTGAGTCTGGAGGCCCTTATCCCCTGTCCTCTTATAATGTTCTTAAATACAAATGAGGGGTGCATGCTTGATCTCATTAGCAGGGAATTACTATAACAAGCTTTACGAAATATCCCTGTGTTAATCAACCCATTGGGCAATTTCTCTATGTACAAATCAAGGAATTCAATCTTATTCCTTGAATAATTCAACGTAAAAGTAAGAAAGCCCGTTAGGTTGTTGATGGTTCTAAGGAATAGTTCTAGTTGTTCTACCGTTCCTTTCCATAAAAGGAAAACGTCATCGACAAAACGTCGATAGAATATGACCTGTTCTACAAATAGTCCTGTTTTGAATAACACCTCCTCCTCCCAATGCGCCAATACCATGTTAGCATAGCTATTGGCGCATGGGGTGCCCATGGCAACCCCATCCACCTGCTTATATGTGGTATCATCAAACATGAATATGTTGTTATTTAAGACCAGGTCCAAAAAATAAGATATTAAATCTATCTTATTCGTGCTGTAGTCACTATGTTTCCTTAAATAATCAGAGATAAAGGACGATCCTTCCCTATTCGGTATAACTGTAAATAAAGACTGTATATCAAGTGTAGCAAACATGAATGACTCTAGTTCAGGTTGATCACCAATACATTCATATAGATCTAATAAGAATTGTTTTGAATCTCTTAATACAAATTTATTATTGTTTAGTACAGGTCTAAGATTCTTCTCTATGTATACAGATAGATGCTCAGTAACCCAACTTCGTCCTGAGACTATCGGTCTCATGGGAGGGTTAACCGGGTTCTTATGGATTTTCGGTAGTCCATGCATGATCGGGATTAATGGTTCTTTGATCAATAAGTAACCAAATAAATCTTCATCAATCTTATTATTATGAAGGAGGTCCGTTAGTATATTCTTGATTGTTGTTATGATATTTTTTATGACATGAGAATCAATGATTTCATAGAATCTATCACCTAACATATCCTTCATAGCTGCAAAATACTGGTTTAAGTCCATGACTACAGTTCGTCCTCCCTTGTCTGCTGGCCTGACTACAATAGTGCTGTCAGCCTGCAGACTCCTTAAACCCATTCTCTCACCATGAGTTAAGTTATCAGAGTGATAATGTCTCCTATCTCTGTGCTCATTATAATACTTATGTAATTCATCTTCTGTTAGCCGTTGGTAGGTTTCTATAATGGGATGATTGATTGGGACATAATCACTGAGTTTCTTAAAAGTGAATTTTCTATCTGTATGTTGTGTGTAATTAGTGTCTTTAAACTGTAGTTTTAGCATAATGTTTCTACAAAATAATTTCAGATCTGATACAGTCTCCGTTATAATACTGTTACTTTTGGGTATGAAATTCATGCCCTTTTTCAATAGAGAGATCTCATCTTTTGTTAGAACTCTATTTGACAGATTAAATACTGAGCTAACATTTATTTCTTCCACATTTTCCTCAATGTTTGGTTCTGAGGAAAATCCTCCGAGTATTTTCTTTTTTGGCGCCCTCGGCTCATAGAGCGCGTGCGCCTTGGACCCTTCTCCAAACGTACTGGGAGGGGAAAAGAGATATTCATGGTTGTCTCTTGTCCAGTCTTCAAATGAGAATCCAATATTTTCCTTCTCACAACTGCCTCTCCATTTTCAACATTAACACCAGAATTGTTCCTAATCACCTGGATCGTTGGATATAAGTTTATGTCTTCATTCATGCTGGGATGCATGATATGAATAACATCATTAGAGTCATTGGTGTTATTGCTATTAATGAATTCTCTATCTCCTTCCTGTTTTCTATTCACAACCTCCTCATTGTTTGAACTATTTTGTAGGGCACTGCCACCTATCATGGTAGTTGCAGTCTCTGAAGTGTTCGTATCGGCCTCTAAAGGTGTTATCTCACTCATGCTATGTTGTAAAACTTGTGCAACTGTACTCGAATCGGTTGTGGCAATGCTTCTGTTAATACTTGAATTAGGAGTATTAACATTGATAGTACAATTAGTGCAATTACTATTGTTTTCCATGCCAGCATTTCTCCCTCTTGCACTGAAGTTAGTATTATTATCTAACCTTACTACTGCAATACTATCTAGTCTGTTTGAATTAGATGTATTCCTAGATCAGACAAAAGTAGAAAGGCAGGACACTGCTGTTGAAATCCGTTTAATATATAAATAAATAAATCCACAGGTAAGCGCTTTCGGGAATACCCTTCTTCAGACAATCAAAACTTCATAATGGTCAAGTTTAAATACATAACATGTGATGGCTTAAAATTCAAAAGAGCCAATCAAAACATTAAAACAATAATAAAATCTTAATAAAAGACACGCCTCTTTTGTAATGCTGGTTTTAAAGGGACCTGGTCATTCAAACCAGGTTCCCTGTGTGCCTGTAATTCTATGATCCAACGTGACTCAATACACTCAGTAATAGCTTTTATATCCCCTCCTCGTGCACCTACTACAACATTTGCTATAGCTCTGAACATAAAAGTATGCGTGGGATGTTTTTCAACATGTTTATACAACGCATTATGAATATCACAATTCCTTATGGACCAAAGATGTTGTAATATCCTAATCTTAAACATCCCATTGGTCATGCCCACATAAAAGGAAGTGCATGTTGAGCATTCAGCTAGGTATACGATGTTGGGTGTTCTACAGTTTGCCCTACCTTTAAATTCAGAGGACCTACCACTAATGGGGTGCTTGAAAATATTATTATTTTTATTAATGTAAGGACATGCCTTACAATTTCCACAAGCTGTACTTCCTGGTTTATTAAAACATTTTGGTGTAGATGGTCGATATTCACCTCACCGCATAATAAATCCTTCAAATTTTTATTACGTCTATAACCGATGTTAGGTGTTGGTCCCAATATTTCCCTTAATTTTTATCACCCCTCAAGATGTTCCAATTCTTACCAATAATGTCCTTGATATCTTTAATATTGCTGTTATATGTAAAATAAAGTCTGGGGTTTGTAGAGCCGACTCTTGAATCTTCACCTATACACATCTCACTCTTATTACATCTTAACCATGGCTTATACCTATCTTTTCTTTCCGTCTCACCTTTACTCACTACTTTTTTAACCAATTGCTCATTATAGCCCTTATTTTTAAAGTTTATTTTAAGGCCAGAAATCTCCTTCTGAAAGCTTGATTCGTCCATGCATAACCTTGAGGTCCTGCATACTTGCCCCTGAACAATGTTGGAGAACAAGTAACGGGGATGCATACTGTCATAGTTTAATAAACTATTCTTCCAACATTCTTTTCTATGCAATTCTGAGGAAAAACCTGTATCAGTCAGTATTAGGTTTACATCCAAAAAGCTTATTGTATGATCAGAAAATGTCAATGTAAACTTTAAAAATGTGGTGGTAGAGTGTATATAGTCTAGAAAAAGTTTTATGGAGGGTGGATCACCCCTCCATAAAATACGGATAACACGGCGATGACATCGAGGGAGCCTAGTAATACATCTAGAGGGTATGTTCCACATGCCTCAGTCGCCACCAAGCCTGGTGGATTTAATGTTGAACTTTCACCATCGTTGTCGCAAGTAGCGACACCAGCTATTTCTCATATTGAACATTTTCCACCTTTGTTGCAAACGGCAACGTCTGAAATAAATGTTATTGAAAAGGAAATACATGGCATTGAGAAGGGTGATATGGACCATGTAGAGAATAGTAGCAATGCCACCCTTGACCCAGAAGGTTCAACTCTGGGAGCACGACCTAAGCAGATGGCAGGTAGGCAAAGTTTTTTATTGACTCTTCCAGCTCCGTGAAAAGAAAGGAGCATGGAAGAGATCCCTAAGCGAGGGAAGGGAACAGGACAAAAGGAGGAGGACTGCTTTTTGACTGATAATACTTGTGATAATAACATTGTTTTTAATCTTTCTAAGTATGTCTTGACCAGTGATGAGCATTATGTATTAAACAAAGGTTTATCCTTTGTACCTGGAAGGGCGGGTATATTTAATGAAACAGTTTTAGACATTATGCTATTTTGTCGAAATCTAGCGTTAAAAGTTATGTATGAAAATAAAACAACATCGCAAGTGAAACTTCAAAAACCTAGCTGTTTTGTACCCCCGTTTTCTCCTGCTATGTGTTTATTCATTGATAGCTGTGAGAGGGATCTGGAAGAGTACTTTAGGGCAAGTAGCCATAGTAAATATTTTAACTTGACTATTCCACAGCAACAGGCACTACAAGGATTAATTAATAATAAAGAACTGGTGATTAAGGGTGCCGACAAAGGAGGAGCGGTTGTAGTACTTGATAAAATGTTTTATAAATCGAAGCTACAACAAATGTTGGATGATGACAGTGTGTATGTGAAGATAAATCCTCTAACTGTAAAATCAATTATTGATAGAGTACATATGAAGCTAGATGATTTACTAATGAAGTTTATGATTAATGAAGATTTATGTGCTTTTTTAAAGATTCAAAAACCTGTCACACCTATGCTGAAAGCATTGCCTAAAATACACAAATCTATGGAGGACCCACCCTTACGACCCATTGTTTCAGGGAGAGGGTGGGTCACTGAAAATGCCTCCATATGGCTAGAATGTATGCTAAAACCATTGCTTGATAGGTTACCAAATGTGCTTAAGGACACCAAATGTTTTTTACAGTTGGTTAGTGATGTTAATTTGGAACACTCTAGAGAAGGAATTTTGATGGCTACTCTGGATGTGGAGAGTCTTTTTACTGTTATAAATAATCAATATGGCATAGATGCCGTAGGACAGTTAATGTTAGAGCTAGGTGAAGATCCTTCCAAGATTGGTCTGGTACAAACACTGTTGTCCATAGTGTTAGAAAACAATGTGTTCATAGGTGGGGAACAACTTTATAGACAGGCACAGGGGATTGCCATGGGCACCCCCTGTGCCAACACCTATGCTAACTTGGTTCTTTCATTTTGGGAGAGAAATTTTGTATTGAAGAATGCACATTGGTCAAGACATATTATTGTCTACAGTCGTTTTGTAGACGATGTTTTTATTTTATGGAGGGGTGATCCACCCTCCATAAAACTTTTTCTAGACTATATACACTCTACCACCACATTTTTAAAGTTTACATTGACATTTTCTGATCATACAATAAGCTTTTTGGATGTAAACCTAATACTGACTGATACAGGTTTTTCCTCAGAATTGCATAGAAAAGAATGTTGGAAGAATAGTTTATTAAACTATGACAGTATGCATCCCCGTTACTTGTTCTCCAACATTGTTCAGGGGCAAGTATGCAGGACCTCAAGGTTATGCATGGACGAATCAAGCTTTCAGAAGGAGATTTCTGGCCTTAAAATAAACTTTAAAAATAAGGGCTATAATGAGCAATTGGTTAAAAAAGTAGTGAGTAAAGGTGAGACGGAAAGAAAAGATAGGTATAAGCCATGGTTAAGATGTAATAAGAGTGAGATGTGTATAGGTGAAGATTCAAGAGTCGGCTCTACAAACCCCAGACTTTATTTTACATATAACAGCAATATTAAAGATATCAAGGACATTATTGGTAAGAATTGGAACATCTTGAGGGGTGATAAAAAATTAAGGGAAATATTGGGACCAACACCTAACATCGGTTATAGACGTAATAAAAATTTGAAGGATTTATTATGCGGTGAGGTGAATATGCGACCATCTACACCAAAATGTTTTAATAAACCAGGAAGTACAGCTTGTGGAAATTGTAAGGCATGTCCTTACATTAATAAAAATAATAATATTTTCAAGCACCCCATTAGTGGTAGGTCCTCTGAATTTAAAGGTAGGGCAAACTGTAGAACACCCAACATCGTATACCTAGCTGAATGCTCAACATGCACTTCTTTTTACGTGGGCATGACCAATGGGATGTTTAAGATTAGGATATTACAACATCTTTGGTCCATAAGGAATTGTGATATTCATAATGCGTTGTATAAACATGTTGAAAAACATCCCACGTATACTTTTATGTTCAGAGCTATAGCAAATGTTGTAGTAGGTGCACGAGGAGGGATATAAAGCTATTACTGAGTGTATTGAGTCACGTTGGATCATAGAATTACAGGCACACAGGGAACCTGGTTTGAATGACCAGGTCCCTTTAAAACCAGCATTACAAAAGAGGCGTGTCTTTTATTAAGATTTTATTATTGTTTTAATGTTTTGATTGGCTCTTTTGAATTTTAAGCCATCACATGTTATGTATTTAAACTTGACCATTATGAAGTTTTGATTGTCTGAAGAAGGGTATTCCCGAAAGCGCTTACCTGTGGATTTATTTATTTATATATTAAACGGATTTCAACAGCAGTGTCCTGCCTTTCTACTTTTGTCTGCCTTCTATTTGTTTGGAGGACTTTGGCATTGGTACAGTATTTTGTTTCATTAATGTATTCCTAGATCCTATGTTCGCATCTATATTACCAGTACTGTGTAGTGCTCTATGTGAAGCATTTGTGCTAGTAAAAGATGAGGAAACATTTGATACATTCGAAGCATTACAAACATTTTGCAATGGATTGCCAAAGTCTTTAGCTTGATTCACATTACTATTATTGTTACTATATCTCGGCCAAGCAAAGACTTGGCCTAATTTGAAATCATTTAAGTCCCTGCTGATTTTATGTTTCTTCTGTGTGATCAGCTTTCTCTCTAGTGCTGACACACTATCTAAAACATTTTCAAGCAGATGGGTTACAGTACCTTCATCAAAATCATTGTAGATGGTGGAATATTTGTTGTTAATATCCTTGTTCAGCGCTTCCTCTTCTGGCGCAAAAGAGTTTATAAGTAAATCCAAGTATTTCCTGCTAGCTTCCAAATTGAGTTTCTGCCAGGCTGCCAAGAGATCAGGGTAGTCGCGTCCTTTAGCAGTATGCCAAGTATGCAAGTGTTTCTATGTAGGAAAAACTAATCGTAGATTCAGAGACCGCATTAGAGAACACGTTTATCACATTAAGAAATGTTATCAGAATAATGCCTTAGCTAAACATGTGGCAGATAATGACTCTACACATATTTTTCATTTTAGAGTCTTAGAAGCCATACCAATCAATAGCAGAGGAGGAGATATTCGGAATCACACGGAGGATAGAGAGAATGATTGGATTATACGACTAAGAGCAGACAGTGGGAAAGGTTTAAATGAGAGGGTATCTATAAAACCCAAATTGAGGAAAAGAAGGAAAATTAAGTAAGACAACATTTTTCAGATCTATAGATGCATCTTGATTGCACTATTCTTTAGTATTTTTAAGTGTGATTTATTTGTGTTTATATATAATACGTACTTCAAGAGTATTAGCATTATATAAGTGTCTCATATTTATTATATTTATAGCATTTTTTGACATCATGCAGAAGCACATATATTCAATATTGATAGAAGTTTTTATAAGCATTTATATAATAGTTTCTTACTAGTATTTATGTTTTTTAGTGATGTATATGTTTATTGTTTCTCATTTAATCATATTTGATACGTGCCATGTCATTATATAGATTCAGTCACGCTTATACATGCATTATTTCAAGTTTATTAATATTATTAGGCATATATTCTCTGTACTTCTGTACACAAGTATGAAAATTTGTTATTTACATTACATATACACTCTTCAGAGACATATATTCATTCATCTATTACACAATATTCCATTACATCAATACATACACATATGATTTTTCATTATTATATCATCCAGCATATTTATAATACATAAGATGTACTTGTGATGACACAATATACTTATATACGTATATATCAATATACAAGTCTAGGTATTTATTTATATTTTTTTCAAGACACACTTCATATATATTTGTCATACATTCTCAACATACTTTCTTATACATATGCACATATATAAGTATATATTTTTTAACATGTTTTAATGATGTAAGATAATTATATAAGTATGTTAGAAGGAAACATGAGTTTCTACCTACATATGAATTTGTTTTTAAAAGTAGTGACATTTCCCTTTTAAGTAAATGATGAAATTATGTCTGATTGAACTGCTAAGACTATATAAAAACAGCTTCTTAATTCATTTGTATATAAAATAGACCTGATGAAGCTACTATTAGCGAAAGCGCTTGTCTGAACGAAATAAAATTCATACTCAACTGATTATTTTGGAGATTTTTTGGATTTTGGGATACCTATATCACGCTTATATCTCACTGCTTCACCCTCAGTCATCCAGAAGTTTTTTTTTTTTTTTTTTTTTTGGACCATATCATTCGTTAATGTACAAATTATTTTATATATATTTCTATATAACTATCAGGATGCTTGAATTGTGATCATCTTTCTGTAACTTTGGTTTTGTACAATGTGATTGGACAGCCATTTCTTACTATTTACGAATTACTTGCACATTTCTATAGTGCACCATTATGCTGCGATACTGCATTGTGTGCAGAGCTACTCTGAGTTTCTTGTTGTACATTTACATATTACAATGTTATCTGCAAGTTTCAGGCTGATATTGGCATAATGTGCTGGACTGTGTGAGCTTTACACAATCCAGCCCCAGGCAGAGGTTGTATGAAGGGTAATCTTGCAACATAAAGTAATTCTGCAATGTTATGTCCATTCAGGTGTTTCCACAGTGGGCAATAAATCTACCACTGCTTTGTATTATACATATTAATGTGCACCGTACAGGAAAACAAAGTCCACTGACCACAGCTGTGACATTTTACTTTACACTTCATGTTGAGTGGGGTGTAAGACAAACCATTTGATAACTAAAGTGGAAAGCAGCATGTAGCATTATAATCTGCAATATAGAAAAGGCGGACAAACAGCTTGTCAAAAATTGCAGTAATATAAGTTAATAATGCATGATTTCTGACAATTTGTTTTGCAATTTATAATAGCAGAGAAGCACAATACAGGATTTTGCAATGCTTAGGATGATTTTAAAAAGACAGGACAGACAGTGCCAGCAACATAACACTATTCAATGATTAGGGTGTACATATATGATTATGTAGTCACAGTTTTAAAACCTGCCACTGTACTTTAACTTATGCTTATGAATAAATGTATGCAGAACTGCTGACTTGATTTAATTGTGTATGCCTGCTCAACCTTTTCTTGAATGCAATGTTACTGCCTGTACAGTATTAGGCCATTTATGCATAACTTATATAGTATTCTCTCTCTGTGCTTCTGTGCTTTTTATCACTTGTTGGATGCTAAATTAATGGTTGGACTCAATATGTTTTTGTGCAAAGGCTAGTGAAAAGGAAATCAGTCTGGATAAACTAATGTAAGCAGAACATCTTTAAGACAAATTACAATACCTCCAATAATATCATGAATATTATGAAAGGAACATATGAAATATCTTAATAGAAATGTATACATTACTTGTGTTAAGGGCAGCATGACACCATTAGATCAAGCATGAAGCTGATCTGCTATAGAATTTGTAATTACATGTAAGGGAATATATTGACATTCAATATATATATATATATATATATATTTACACACACATATAAGTTAATGACCAAAAAGAATATTCTATCCCTCCAAGTTGCTGTTGAGGACCAAAAACATACCTGATTCCAAAAGACAGGACTCCAAAAGTATTCAGCATATGCTAATGGAAAAAAAGCAGAGTCCTATACCCAATAAAAAGGGGAAATGAGCTCTCCAGACCAATCTAATTTTGTGCAGTACACTGGCAAGGTTCAGCAATGTACAAGACTAAGTCAGTGGTGAAGCCCATTGAAATGAATAGGCTTTTTCATTATGGCAGAAGCTCCACCAGTATGTGAAAGTATGAACTGCAGGCAATGCCGAGTGGGAAGTTAAACTGCCTTCTTCTTCTTTCAGCTTTTCCCGGTTAGGGGTCACCACAGCGGATCACCTGTCTGCTCATGATTGGCAGTAGAGTTTTTACAGTGTCGAGTTGCCAGCCCGGGTTAGGGTTAGGGTTAGGGTTAGGGTTAGGGTTAGCATATATCTTGTGTTTAGGGGCTGCCTGTTATCTTGTGCTTGTGCAGTAGTGGTTAGTGTGAACCATTTCTGAAACTTGTTGAGGGTTGGCTGCCTTTATTGTTTGTTAAAAAGATTCCTTGGTGGGATAGTGAGCCCACATGTATGTCCCTTTCTGGATGTAGTAAATGCAAACATGACACCCCAACATTGTGGCTAATATGCCTGCATTTACTTCTATTCCCTACAGATGGAGCTGTGGCACTGAATCACCTCCTGTTCATTCAGCTCCTCCTGCCCACAATACAAGTTCCATCATACAGATGGAGCTGCTCTGACTAAGAACTTTGGCATAACTCTACAACCCTGCCAAGTCCTTAGACAGCTTTGGACTATGCCCTGATACGGTAATGCAGTTCACTAGCATAGTATGTATCCAAATTGTTTTATTTTGCCTGGGAATAGTGGTTTTCTGCTGAATTTGATAGCTTAATGTGTTAGGACATTGATTTTCCTGAATCCCTACCCGGGATGATATCATCTGTGGGGTCAGATTGAATTTTACCATTTGCAGAATGGAAAAGACCATGTGCCTTCACTGACCTGATATTTTAGAATCTGTCCTATTGAGTTTCAA
Source organism: Protopterus annectens (assembly GCF_019279795.1). Taxonomy (NCBI): domain Eukaryota; kingdom Metazoa; phylum Chordata; order Ceratodontiformes; family Protopteridae; genus Protopterus; species Protopterus annectens. Next base: position 738,727,846 of record NC_056728.1, read on the forward strand.
AGACTCCCTCTAAAATTCAAAAATGGAGTCCCCCCAAAAGAATATCTTTTCATTATGCATTGCCTAGGTATCACATGTGTGTCATCAGTGGCTCCAGGAGAAAGAGAAATACATAAGGAATATAACAGAACATCACTATCATGTACAGACTCCAATATGACAAACCCCAGTATCTGTAGGGACAAGGCATAGATATATAGCATGCACATCTACAGCTTCAACTGGCTTACTGCATTGTGGCTCTGTGTTAATATATATGCATGGCTAGACTTAAAAGGAATTTTTAAACAAATCAATATTGTTAAATAATGTTTGGGTTGCAGGACTGTGGTAAAACTGGAGTGGTGAAAGAATCTTCATTCTCTGAATAATATGATGTAATGAGCAGAATTTTATTAATTTGTAACACATTTTAGATGTTTTAATAGTGAGAGTAGAAAATTGCTGTAGTTTGGGGTGTTCTGCTTGCTGTAGGATTAATTTACAGTTGTTTTTATGACTGGCTGTGACTATGTGTAGCTTTTAAACTGTGTGAATGACTGCTCTTTTTCAGTGGGCTGCTTTGCGTTGCATTTCCTTGTATACTACTGAGTTTCAGTTCTAATCAGATTTACCCTTGCTTACTAGTGCCAAAGACATCAGGGAATTTTTCTTTATTTAATCCAATTGCGTGTGTGCCTACAAAATGCATCGACTGCGAAACTTTTAATTCTGTTTATTGTGCCAAATTCTTGTGACTATTTTTTTCTAATGAGAATAGTACATTGATAGTGTTTTAGGCATTCTATTTTCCCTAGGTTTCAGTTACAGTTGTTTCCCTGACTGGCTGTGACTTTTAAGTGTAGCATTTAAATTGTGCTACATAGCAGGAACTGTTGCTCTAAAAAATGAATTTTAGTACTAATTTTATTTGCATTTGCACAAAGCATTTTACATACTTTTGAACTGTGTACTGGAGAGCAACTTTCACCTTTCATCTGCTGGGACTTATGAGTTTTCATTACTGAATTATTGGGCTGTTTGTATAATTGTATGTTAGAAGGTAGTATAAACAGTTCCACTTCTAAATCTTGAGTGACTAAAACCTGATGATCTAGATTGCCGAAAACAAATGTCTGAAACACAAAAGGATGAAAACTTTAAATGTTTTTTGCAGATGCCAAGTCCCCTGTATTCTTCAACACAGAGGAGAAAGGTGCCCTTATTGCCAAATTCTACAGTTACCGAAGAAGAAGAAGTGGGGTGAAATCTCCCGTAACAAAGGAATCGATGCCAGTATACAACTAGAAATGACAATGATGTTAATTTCCTATGGGAGAAAGTCATTGAAATTCTGTTCCTTGGCATATTGTCACTAAGGCATCTTATGCTCAGACAAAACAACAGCAATGGCAGTTCCATAAAGATTACATCACAAGGCCAACATTTTTCAAAATAAAATATGTTTTTCCAAAAGGGAATAATGCAGTTTGCTGTTTTCTACATGGACTTACTATTAAAGGACTTAGTCAGGCTTGAAATATACAAAACTGAATTTAGCACATCGAATCAAGGCTTGGGGTTGTTAATGAGTTGATTCCTGTAGTCAAAGGTACATAGTTTGATTCCTTCTGCCTTCATTTGCATATTATATGATTCTGAGCAAGTCACTTAATTAGGCAGTACTTCTCAGATACTCCTGAAAAGGGACATTTTTACCCAGTGGACTGACCTAGCTAGTCAATAGATAAAAACATGCATACTTGTCATATATCATTTATTCATACATTTGATCATTAAGCATTGTTTAATAATCACATAATCACATTTCTAAACCGTCTGTGTTTCTCTCTCTCTTTCATTTCTAGTGCAGGGAATAAATATATTTCAGTGTGCTTACATGTATTTTTGTTTTTTTTGCTTCCTGCCTGGTCAAATTTAGAAAAGAACAATTGTAAACATTTAGGAAACAGCAAGTTTACATGCATGCACTTTAATTTCATGCTAATATTTTTATTTAGTGAATAATCAGCTTCAAAAAAATGCTTCATGATATAAATTAATATTTAATATTTCTGTGACATACTAAAATAGAACTGAGATAAACACTTAGCTGAGTTATTAATTCTACAGTCTTTGTGACAATGGATTTCAGTTTTAGCTTCTTACCCTGGGAGATACCTTATATAAATGACTTTCACTTACCCTGCCCAGGCAATTAATGTGATACAGGCATATGGGGACCATGACAGTACAAATACTATGATGGCAATAAAAGCTATTTTTGCCATTTTCCACTCATTTTGCATTGACTGGTGTCGTGAATAGCAAAGTTTCTTTCCATATGTTCCAAGCATGTTAACGTCCCTAGTAACAGGAACAAAATTAAACAGTGTGAAAAGGCTGGCAATTTGCTTGTCACTAAGAATGACTTAATTAGTAGCACAAATGCAAGCATTAAGAAATATCTACATGCAACTGGCTTACAAATACTTCCATCCAGAATAACAAGAAAACTCAGCAAAAAAGGAAAAGTAATATGTTAAAATTAACATACTTCTGAACTTGCATAAGTACATTATACTTTTATTACAAACCTCTTGGGTCAAGAAAACAAACAAACCACAAAAATACATATACACACTATATATATATGGGTCCCTTTAAAACATCTAAAACCCATAACATCTAATTTCATAACACTGAGACCAGAACATCTAAAACCTATAACATTGAATTTCATAACATCTAACAGTACAAATCACATGAAAATAACATCCCCTTCACATATAATGACATATAATGACACCAAACTACCAAACACACTTTTTGCATTTCTGCAGGGGGGACTTGATACAGTGGAGTTAGGAAATTAACTTTTCCCCACTGTAGTGTGATCTTGGAGTTGGTATATTTAATTTATGGGGGTGGGGGGAGCCCCCCACATGGGGGGGGTGCATGGGAGCTTGATCCCCTGCAGAAACATAGTAAAAACTATGTTTGGTAGTTTGGTGTCATCATATGTGGAGGGGATGTTAGTTTTTTGTGATTTGTAGTGTTAGATGTTATGAAATTCGATGTTATGGGTTTTAGATGTTTTGTGTTTTAGATGTTCTGGTCTCAGTGCTATGAAGTTAGATGTTACGGGTTTTAAATGTTTCAAAGTAGACCCATATATATATATATATATATATATATATATATATATATATATATATATACACACACATACATATATATGTATATATACATATACATACAAACATGTATATAATTATCATTACACTACTGCTAATTCCTCAAGCCCAAACTCCCCAAAACTTGAATCTCTGACAATGCCAAATTTTCTGTTGAAAAACATTGTCAGGGAAATATGCAGACATTAAATGCCATTTTTAGGTGTTTATGCCCTCCCCTCTTATAGTGTGACCATGGAAATGATTATGTAAATGGGGGGTGCAGGGGATAACTAAAACAGTGTTTTGAGTAGTTCTTTTCAGTAGGTTGAGTTTTGAGGAGTTGAGGCTTGTGGAATTTACAATCACCCACTTTATGTATATATATATATATATATATATATATATATATATATATGCACACACACACACATTCACACACACACACACACACACACACACACACACACACACACACACACACACACACGCACACACATATTTATATTAGCACTGAACATTAGAATTGCTTGAAAATATAACTATATACTACAAATAATGTGATTATGATCCTTTTAGTCAAGTCAGTGAATAAAGAACACCAACTAACCATTAAATACCAATATTTCCCATATACAGACCAACATTTATCGGGACATTTTTACAGATAATTTCAAGGTTAGGTTACCACACTGCAGGCAAAATTCTTCTTTGAAATTCTTACTATTTTGTACGATGCTATGATCCAGAAAAGACTCATAAGGACAGTGACACACAGGTATATCTCCAAAATTCTATATTTACCAATACCTGTGGAAAGATCTAAGTTTACTTCCTGCTCACCCTTGTCTCTTAACCAACTCAGTCATATCCTTTAATCAAATGTGTATAGGTAAAGGTGATGCAAAGCTGACACTATGGTAGTTAACCAAGCACGTAGGTATCTCGGTATTAGCCAGGTAACAGGGAAGCAGAGAATGTAGGAAAATGCCATGTACATATTTATTATGGTGCCTGAAGTGTTCTTCCTCAGCATATCGATACAGTGAATACAAGGTCAGCCATGAATAGCTCAGTGTGAAAAGTAATAGCAAACAGGTTGATGGAGGTATTGTGCTTAGATAACAGAACAGAGGCAACAGCAAGCAAATTAGTCCTGATTAACAAGATGAAAAATGAATGAAAGCAGAAATGTTTAGATAAGTGAAAGACAGTAATAAGAGGTAGGGAAGTTCCATGGTGATAACATACAGTATGCATTACGTGAATCTGTTGAAGCTTGTATAACTGAATAGCTACTTTTATTCCAGCTATATTTTGTTTTATAACATACTTTTCTTTTTCCCCATGAACTGTTTCTAATCCACATGACCAGGTGGGGGGAAATAATTTGTAGCAAACAGTACATTTATATATCTTACCTTCCACTCTTTCTAATGGCTGCAAACATAAGAAGATAGCAGTAGGAAATAATAAGCAAAGGGACAAAGAATACACAGCAGCATAACACCATGGTGTAGCTCCGGTTGGCAGCAGAGTAAGTCACATAATCCCAAGTGCATGATGTCATCAACCCTTCAGGCACATAAGAACCTGAAAAAAGTGAAATGAAAGATGAGTGGCAGGTTACATAAATTCCGCTGATCAACAATCCAAGACAGGATGACATGGCTTTATTTGTAGACAACATTCTAAATGATTTTGCAATTTGACATAGAAAATTGTGTTGCCTCTTTACAAAAATGCCATATATTCTTTCTACTCAATTCCTATAACATTAGAACTAAGCAAGCATAAAATCCTACTAAAAAGATGTCCTATGAAACTGGACATGGTGGGTAAATGCTGTAAATCGCAAAATGTTTTCCAATATAAGTTTGCCATGTATAACCTGAAATTATAAACAACATATAATTAGACATGTATGGGGTTATCTTTATCTTGAAATTTACAATTTTTAGGTTGTATCTATAAATGCTGCATATGAGAAGACTGCCTTGCAGACTGTAGAGGCCGTTCAAACCTGGTATTCATAGCTACAGCACACAGTCCCATCTATGGATATTCATAGCTACAGCTCACAGTCCCGTCTATGGATATTCATAGCTACAGCTCACAGTCCCATCTATGGGTATTCATAGCTACAGCACACAGTCCCGTCTATGGATATTCATAGCTACAGCTCACAGTCCCATCTATGGGTATTCATAGCTACAGCTCACAGTCCCATCTATGGGTATTCATAGCTACAGCACACAGTCCCATCTATGGATATTCATAGCTACAGCTCACAGTCCCATCTATGGGTATTGATAGCTACAGCACATGGTCCCATCTATGGGTAGTGATAGCTACAGCACACAGTCTTATCTATGTCTTTGGTCCTGTGGCTTGACAAGAGCGAGGTTCCGAAATATGAATGCTCTTCCTTTTTTGCTGGTGCATAACAGGATACTACCTAGGTTCTGTTACAGACAGGACCCTTCTCAGCAATTTTTGAATAGATCATCAGTGGGTTTGGGAATCATAAACACTGGGGAGGGGGTCATTTGCACAGATGTACCATATCCGGCATACTGTTGCTACATAATGGAATAAGACTATATACAGGGATATTCCCCACTTTATATCTCTGATTATGTCCTGTGCAGGTACACAGTTTTACTGCGTACTGACCCTACTCCATGAGACACTATAATTATAAATCCCATCCAGAGAGCTTTAGGGCAACATTTTTGGAGTTATGCTAGTTAGGCAAATGCTGGTGCAAATGCTGGTTATGTACTATGGTCCCAATAAAAACTTGCATTCATGACACTGTAAAAAGCACATTTTAACCATTCACATTTAAGATCCATTTAAGCTTCACTAAAGGGAATTTAGTCTAACACTTGCTGAAACACACTTTGTCTGAATGAGGTCAATCCAGTCAGTGTTTGATCTTGCCCAGGCATGAAGAAACCTTGAAGATGATTAAGGATCAGATGGGAATGGAGAGTATAAGGGTATTGCTCCAGACAGAAGAAAATTCTGTGTTTAAATGCCAGGTCAGTTGCATTACTTTTAACCAAGCTGGTTTTAAAAGAAATTGGTTTTGATATTCTGCCCTAAAACATAGCTATTAACAGAGTCAGGGGCAAAACCAAAAATATCAGGGACATAGGAAAAAAAGAATAAATATAATTAGTATTAGTATTAGTATTAATATTACTATTAGTACTTTTTTATGAAACAGTTGTATAATTATATTATTTCTTATTGTTTTGTCACAAAATCATAAATTTTATAAGGAACATTGCACACTTTTAAGGGAAAATCATAGACACTTGACATGTATGCCATGGAATAAAAAACAAATAAGGGTTTGGGAGGGTGGCCTAATGGTTAAGGTGTTTGCCTTACAGGTACAGGGTTTGAGTCTCACAAGGGATAATTGGCTAGGTTTAAAATGGCTCGCAAGGGCAGTTAGCCTAGTACTAATCTATGAACGTATAATTTACATTTAAGGTGTACCAACAGAAAGACAATAAATAACTAAGTAATCTCCAGCGTAAGAAATCTACCTTGCAGTACAAGGATGTTGGGATTAGTCAATGTCTTTATAGAGTTTCCACACTTTACTGGGCATTTCATTCTGACAACACTTAAATACCCACTTATTTATATGCATTTATTATTGTCATTGTTGTCCAGGTCATGGCTATAAATGGTCCATGGACCACCCTGTGTACTGTTTATCCAGAGTAATAGCTAGCCCATTTGTTACCCAGGATAATTCCAACACTGGTGCCTCACTCAAACCAAAGTTGCGGGCCTAAAAAAAGGGGGGGTGATCACAAAGTCCACTTGCAAGCTCACGAATAGAGGACCAAAATGGTGTCCTTAGAATAATGGATCAATCCATTTACCAAAGACTAAATATAATAATTTAGTCAGCAACAAGTATTGTCAGACATGGCTGATTAAATGAATGCCATACTGTGTATCTGACAGAAACACACTAACATGGATTAGTAGATGGGCGGGGCACAGTCATCACGATTTGCACAGTGCGGTTGGGGAGGACACAAACACAGGTGACTGCAGCACTATGAGATGGAGTAGGTGCAAAGAAGGTGAACATCATAACTACATACTTTGGGAGACAGTGGGGAGTGAAGGATCACATTCTCCACTATGGGGGGAGTCAAGCCTCCATAATGGGCAGTGTCCACTGTATTGGCTTTCAGTGTCAAGACTTGATGTGGTGTCTGTAAGGGAAAGTACAGGACTGTGAGCATTCACCCTGATGCATCTTATTATATATTGATCCTGATAACCACTGTTACTAATGAAGTGACTGGCATCTATCAGACTACACGTTCAAGACAGGTATGAGTCTAGCATTGAGCAGCCTTCTCCAAGGATGATGCTGCAACATCAACGACAAATAATTGACTTCAATAATTGGCTTAGTTTTTGGTGTCACTCAAAGGGGGTCCAATATTTGTCAGTCTGGAAGGATATGATAGACTGGCCATGCTGCTTCACTAGAGATGGCCTGCATCTGTCCACTCTAGGGTTTTGATTATTGGAAAAGACATTGTCCATCCCCATAATTACTTATTTAGGCAATGCTAAATTGTCGCTTGCCAGGTCAGGATAAAACACGTGAGCATCGTTGGTTCTTGTTTAAGCAGCTTTATTGTATGCAAACACATCATAAATGAGGTGAAGTAACTTTAACTTATAAACAGATTAGCTATCATACACGTGGATGTTAACATTCTGGCTGCACCTTCAAAATAGCACTGAAGCTAACGTGCTTGGTAGTTAAATGCACACACAGATCTTGGAAATGCTTCTTAAAGGTACAACACACCTGTTATTCTATAGTAATGAAACAAGCAAAGGAAAACATAAAAGTGTTACGGATCAATGTTAGGAGCCTAAACAAGAAACTCTGCCCCTTACAAGCCCTTCTCACCATGGAGGACATTGACTTATTTGTAGTGACTGTGACATGGTTTAAAAAAGTAGAGGCTGTGCAGGACTATAATGTCTTCCACACATTTAGACCATCTACTGTGCAGGAGGAGAAAAAAGGTAGAGGTGTATCAGTCTACATACAGAAGAGACTCACATCAAGGATGGTAAAGCAATATGGTGCACTAGAGCTTCTTCATGTCCAAATAATGATCAGAAAGGTCCCAGACCATAATATTAACTAGCTATAGAACTCCCTCTATAACACAAGAAAGCCACAATGACTATCTACAGGAACTAGAATCACTCACTATTAAACCCAATACCATTTTCCTAGGTGATTTAAACTATCCAAGTATAGTCTGGAAAACCTATACCATCACTACTGCACAAGCAGAGAGGTTCCTGGACTTTGTCAATACAAATGCCCTGGAAAAAAATAATCAGAGTATCCAGTGGGACAGTAGCATCTTGAATCTTGTCCTTAATAATATGGAAGCATCTTGCACCATCCCTTGCATATCTTCATCATTTGTTAGGTCTGACCATACAGCAGTCTCCTTCAAAATAAAACTGAAACCAGAGATCCCTTCCCGGCAAGGTACCTTTAGAATTTTTTTTAAGAAAACTACCTACTCCTAAGTGTTACATTGGCAAGCTTCAAATTCCCACCAAATCCAGTTAACTCCACTGAATGTACACAATGTACACAACCACACTATACCAGCATGTAAACAACTACATAAATACAGATGTACCCCATAAGACAAATGCAGGGCAAACCCTAGAAACAAAGCCACACAGTGGAACCATAATATCAACAAGCTTTATGATAAAAGAAAAATAATTTTGACCAAAAGTAAGAAGAATTCCCAGAATGTTACAGCCCTTGTCACTGAAATAAACAAACAAACAACATAGGAGCTTAATAAAATCCACCAAAGCCAGGTTTGAGGCTAAAATAGCTACCCAAGCCAAAGACAATCACAAGGCATATTTTTTAGTTATGTCATAATCTCAAAAACACAATGCAGCAATGTGCTGAGCTGATTGTGAATGATTTTACCTACACTTAGGCTGAAGATACAGTGAACCTACTGGCTGATAAATTTAGCTTTAACTTTATTCCTCTCTCCTTTCCATCTGTCCCTCACAATATAACGGAAATTATCAGTCAAGACCAAGTCCTAAAAGTGCTATTAAAAGCTAAAAGTACTGCATCAGTGGTTCCTGACAATGTCCCAGGATACACCTTAAACAGCATGAGGCATGATTCAGCCACACCCCTACATAGAGGTTTTGTACAAATAAATGGATAACAGCTGCAGTCACTCGTCTGCATAAGGGAGGGATGTCTACAGACTCAGGCAATTACAGACCCATAAGTCTGACCAGCCTCATATGTAGCCACAGAAAGACTTACCATAGAAGTGATCAATCAGGATGTAGACAACCACCAAACACTGGACACATCTTAGTATCTATTTGTCAGGGGCAGCTCATACTTAACTCTGCCTGGTGTCTTTTTTGAAAAGGTCACCAAATCATTGAATGAAGACAAAACATACATACCACATACCTTGACCTGACCAAATCTTTTGACACAATTCCACACTGAGACATAGTAAAAAAGCTAAATAAAGTGGGAATAAACCCCTACGTCATCTGCTGGATTGCCAACTGGTTCAGAGATAGGATGCAGATAATCAAAATAGGGGAAGGTACCTCCACAAAGAGGCCAGTCACCAGTAGAGTCCACAAGAGTTCTGTGCTGGGACCTCTCCTGTTTGCATCTACTTGTCTGAAGTAAAACCCAATACCAAAGGGATCTGGCTAACTAAGTCTGCAGACAGCTGCAAGCTAAGAGCAGTCACTGAATCCCCAAATGACTTAGCCATCCTACAGGAAGGCTTGTCCGAATAAACAACTGGTGCCAAAATCATGGACTGAAACAAAATGGAAAAAATGTATTATTGTATCTTTTGTAAAGTCATCTATCCCTGGGAACTACTACACTGACAATATGCCCCTATGAGTTGACCCTATTGTTTGGCATTTAGGAACTTATGAGGATAGTGATCTAACTTCTGACCAACATGTGTCCATTGTTGCAAAAAAGTCCTTCTATATTGCACAGCTTATAAATAAAGAGTTTGTGTTTAGATCTAGGGATGCCATTCTCCCTCTTTTTAGCCCTCATTAGGCCAACCATTGAATATAATGTGCTCTTTGGCATGTATCTGTCCAGACACATGTAACAACTGCAGTGCTCACAGATGTACCTTACTAAAAGGATACAACGACTAAAAAATATGTCTTTCATGGACTGATTCAAAGCTCTGTCGCTACATTTGGTATCCTACAGACTGCTAAGAGGTCACATGTCCCCAAACATGGGGACAAAATGCTCAACACCAGAAGTATACCCCTCACTAGTGAGATCAGACCACAAACTAATGACCCTAGATATTCATATCCCACCCCACCCCAGCACAAAAGACCACAGTGAGAAACTTCTCAAAAGCCGACTTTACACTCCTTAAGACCAAAATGGTATCCTTCAAGCCCCCTGGGCCAGTGAAAACCACATCCCACACTGCTGAATCCTTCACAAATGCTTTCTACGGACATCTCCAAGAATGCATGGATCATGCAATCCCAAATAAAACCAAGACCCTTTCCACCAAAGGCAGGCATCCTATCTGGTGGACCCCAGCCATAAACAAACTTTATAACAAGAGAAGGAAGCTACTGCAAGACAGAGCAAAATCCCATAAAGGGAAGGCATCTCTGATCAGCACTAGCAAAAAACTATGTTCGCTCATAAAATCATCCAAGGCCAACTTCGAGAGAAAAATCGCTAAGGACACTAAAGATAACCACAAGGCCTTCTTCAGCTATGTTAGAAACCTGGGGGGAAACCCTCAGATATGCTCAGAATTAGTTCATAATGGCAAGAAATACACCGAACCCACAGATATTGCCAACATACTGGCAGACAGGTTCAGTGCAAATTTCTCCCCTCCCTCACCCCCAAAAGAAGAAATATTTATCCCAGCTGAATGCAACCTCCCTGACATCTCAGATGTCCAGGTGAGAGCTGCTCTCAGCAAAGCTAAAAATATAGCATCAATGGGACCTACGTGAACTCCTAGAGGAGCTAAATCTACACATAAGAATGCTGTTTAATCTTAGTCTTACTACAGGATATGATAGACCACTCTAGGGGTTACATTGTCCATCCCCATAATGACTTATTTAGGCAATGCTAACCTGATAAACCTACCAACATAATTGTCGCTTGCCAGGTCAGGATAAAACACGTGAGCATCATGGGTTCTTGTTCAAGCAGCTTTATTGTATGCAAACACATCATAAATGAGGTGAAGTAACTTTAACTTATAACAGATTAGCTATCATACACATGGATGTTAACATTCTGGCTGCACCTTCAAAATGGCACTGAAGCTAACATGTGCTTGGTAGTTAAATGCACACACAGATCTTGGAAATGCTTCTTAAAGGTACAACACACCTGTTATTCTATAGTAATGAAACAAGCAAAGGAAAACATAAAAGTGTTACGGATCAATGTTAGGAGCCTAAAGAAGAAACTCTGTCCCTTACAAGCCCCTCTCACCATGGAGGACATTGACTTATTTGTAGTGACTATGACATGGTTTAAAAAAGTAGAGGCTGTGCAGGACTATAATGTCTTCCACACATTTAGACCATCTACTGTGCAGGAGGAGAAAAAAGGTAGAGGTGTATCAGTCTACATACAGAAGAGACTCACATCAAGGATGGTAAAGCAACATGGTGCACTAGAGCTTCTTCATGTCCAAATAATGATCAGAAAGGTCCCAGACCATATATTAACTAGCTATAGAACTCCCTCTATAACACAAGAAAGCCACAATGACTATCTACAGGAACTAGAATCACTCACTATTAAACCCAATACCATTTTCCTAGGTGATTTAAACTATCCAAGTATAGTCTGGAAAACCTATACCACCACTACTGCACAAGCAGAGAGGTTCCTGGACTTTGTCAATACAAATGCCCTGGAAAAAATAGTCAAGAGTATCCAGTGGGGCAATAGCATCTTGGATCTTGTCCTTAATGATATGGGAGCATCTTGCACCATCCCTTGCTTATCTTCATCATTTGTTAGGTCTGACCATAAAGCAGTCTTCTTCAAAATAAAACTGAAACCAGAGATCCCTTCCACCCAAGGTACTTCTAGAATTTTTTTTAAGAAAACTACCTACTCCTAAGTGTTACATTGGCAAGCTTCAAATTCCCAGCAAATCCAGTTAACTCCACTGAATATACACAATGTACACAACCACACTATACCAGCATGTAAACAACTACATAAATGCAGATGTACCCCATAAGACAAATGCAGGGCAAACCCTAGAAACAAACCCACACAGTGGAACCATAATATCAACAAGCTTTATGATAAAAGAAAAATAATTTTGACCAAAAGTAAGAAGAATTCCCAGAATGTTACAGCCCTTGTCACTGAAATAAACAAACAACATAGGAGCTTAATAAAATCCACCAAAGCCAGGTTTGAGGCTAAAATAGCTACCCAAGCCAAAGACAATCACAAGGCATATTTTTTAGTTATGTCATAATCTCAAAAACACAATGCAGCAATGTGCTGAGCTGATTGTGATTGATGTTACCTACACTTAGGCTGAAGATACAGTGAACCTACTGGCTGATAAATTTAGCTTTAACTTTATTCCTCTCTCCTTTCCATCTGTCCCTCACAATATAATGGAAATTATCAGTCAAGAGCAAGTCCTAAAAGTGCTATTAAAAGCTAAAAGTACTGCATCAATGGGTCCTGACAATGTCCCTAGATACACCTTAAACAGCATGAGGCATGATTCAGCCACACCCCTACATAGAGGTTTTGTACCAATAAATGGATAACAGCTGCAGTCACTCGTCTGCATAAGGGAATGCTGTCTACAGACTCAGGCAATTACAGACCCATAAGTCTGACCAGCCTCATATGTAGCCACAGAAAGACTTACCATAGAAGTGATCAATCAGGATGTAGACAACCACCAAACACTGGACACATCTTAGTATCTATTTGTCAGGGGCAGCTCATACTTACTCTGCCTGGTGGATTTTTTGAAAAGGTCACCAAATCAATGAATGAAGGCAAAACATACATACCTTGACCTGACCAAATCTTTTGACACAATTCCACACTGAGACATAGTAAAAAAGCTAAATAAAGTGGGAATAAACCCCTATGTCATCTGCTGGATTGCCAACTGATTCAGAGATAGGACGCAGATAATCAAAATAGGGGAAGGTACCTCCACAAAGAGGTCGGTCACCAATAGAGTCCAAAAGAGTTCTGTGCTGGGACCTCTCCCGTTTGCATCTACTTGTCTGATGTAAAACCCAATACCAAAGGGATCTGGCTGACTAAGTCTGCAGACGGCTGCAATCTAAGAGCAGTCACTGAATCCTCAAATGACTTAGCCATCCTACAGGAAGGCTTGTCCGAATAAACAACTGGTGCCAAAATCATGGATTGAAACAAAATAGAAAAAATGTATTATTGTATCTTTTGTAAAGTCATCTATCCCTGGGAACTACTACACTGACAATATGCCCCTATGAGTTGATCCTGTTGTTTGGTATTTAGAAACTTATGAGGATAGTGATCTAACTTCTGACCAACATGTGTCCATTGTTGCAAAAAAGTCCTTCTGTATTGCACAGCTTATAAATAAAGGATTTGTGTTTAGATCTAGGGATGCCATTCTCCCTGTTTTTAGCCCTCATTAGGCCAACCATTGAATATAATGTCCTCTTTGGCATGTATCTGTCCAGACACATGTAACAACTGGAGTGCTCACAGATGTAGCTTACTAAAAGGATACAACGACTAGAAAACACGTCTTTCATGGACTGATTCAAAGCTCTGTCGCTACATTTGGTATCCTACAGACTGCTAAGAGGTCACGTGTCTAGCATCTTCTGATTCATTACCAATGGATTTACTGCACATCAGCGAATCAATTGTCATCAGAAATATTGGTCTAAACCTCTTCTGCAACATCAACATAATGGTTTGGAGGGACAGGTATATCTAGTAGAGCATACAACTACTCTGGAACAAACTCCCCATCCACAAATGTATTACTTCCCATATTCAAATACAAGTTATATCTATGGATGGAAACAGAAACGTTACCTCAAGACTGCCCCCTGTACTACTAATAAGTAGAAGTGGCTCCTGCTTTATCCCATGCATGGGTCCCCTCTAATAATTTGTGGTATGATCCCAGTTATTCTCGTTAGAGGAAATATATAATTATCGATCACAGGATGAGTAAGGCCAATCTTTAACCAAATGGGGTTGGTTATTTCAAGCACAAAAAGGGAAACTGACCAGGCTTAAAATGGCCTGCAAGGGCAGGTAGCCTAGTACTAACCTATGAACCTAATCTAGGCACAGGATCTCTAACACAGCTGAATGTTGCAGAAGCTGTGAGTAACTCCTAAGGCAGGGGATCTGTATGCCATCTGTGGCACCCTTCTGTACAAATGTAATGGGGATACTACCTTATGTGTGTAATAATTGTTTCCCATTGAGTCATCCATTTGCAGGTCAAGTTATAGGGGAAGCAAAAGTGTTGCCATGATCATTTTGGTCTGTGTCAGTCACAGCATCTGACTTGGAGTCACAAGTGGCCATTGGGGCTACCAGTCAGCAGGAGTAAATGGTTCCCTTGCAGGCAGTGAATGCAGGGTTCATTGATGCTCCTTGTGGCTACATCTCTGGGGAAGTGAAGACTACTCTTCTTAGAATGATCCAGAAGGGTCTGCCTTGGTCTTTTGCTGTCAGATGATGATGAAGCTGCTCTGGCTTCTTGCTGTCAGATGATGAAGCTGCTCTGACCTCCTGCTATTAGATGATGAAGCTGTTCTGGTCTACTGCTGTCAGATGATGAAGCTTTCCTAGTTTCCCGCTGTCAGATGATGGAGCTGCTCTGGTCTCCTGCTGTCAGATGATGAAGCTTCCCTGACCTCCTGCTGTCAGATGATGAAGCTGCCCTGCACCCCTGCTGTCAGATGATGAAGCTACTCCTGTCTCCTGCTGTTAGATGAAACTATCCTGGTCACCTGCTGTCAGATGATGAAGCTGATATGTTCTGCTGCTGTCAGATGATGAAGCTTCCCTGGCCTCCTGTTGTCAGATAATGAAGCTACTCCAGTCTTCTGCTGTTAGATGAAACTGTCCTAGTTTCCTGCTATCAGATAATGAAGCTGTCCTGACCACCTGCTGTCAGATGATGAAGCTGCCCTGATCCCCTGCTATCAGATGATGAAGCTGCCCTGGTCTTCTGCTGTCAGATGATGAAGCTGCTCTGGTCCCCTGCTGTCAGATGATGAAGCTTTCCTGGTCTCCTGCTATCAGATGATGAACCTACCCTGGTCTCCTGCTGTCAGATGATGAAGCTGCCATGCTTCTTTGTGTTACTCCCCAGTCTTTGTTCAGTGTCTATCACCTATTGTGTATCCTCTGCATGCATGCATGTGTTTGTGTGCATCTGTCCATTGACCTCCCTACTTTTTATGTGTTTATCACCTATATCTGTCTGAATCTGTGTTTTATATTTGCCTGTTTTCTCCTGCTATCTATCTTTCTCTCCGTATCCTATCCACAACCTTCCCTCATTACTTTGTTCAGTTACTCAATACAAAGAAAAGGGGCTTTTCCCAAAACAAGTTTACTCGTGCCCTCCTACTTTTCATACCTTATGGTCACATTGTATGTACTTTTCATACCTTATGGTCACATTGTATGTACCTGTCATACCTTATGGTCACATTGTATGTAACTTTCATACCTCATGGTCACATTGTATGTACCTGTCATACCTTATGGTCACATTGTATGTACCTTTCATACTTCATGGTCACATTGTATGTACCTTTCATACCTCATGGTCACATTGCATGCACCTTTCATACCTTATGGTCACATTGTATGTACCTTTCATACCTCATGGTCACATTGTATGCACCTGTCATACCTTATGGTCACATTGTATGTACCTTTCATACTTCATGGTCACATTGTATGTACCTTTCATACCTCATGGTCACATTGCATGCACCTTTCATACCTTATGGTCACATTGTATGTACCTTTCATACCTCATGGTCGCATTTTATATAGCTTTCATACCTCATGGTCACATTGCATGTACCTTTCATACCTCATGGTCACATTGCATGTACCTTTCATACCTCATGGTCACATTGTATGTACCTTTCATATCTCATGGTCACAATGTATGCATCTTTCATACCTTATGGTCACATTGTATGTACCTGTCATACCTTATGGTCATATTGTATGCACTTTTCATAACTCATAGTCACATTGCATGTACCTTTTATACCTCATGGTCACAGTGCATGCACCTTTCATACCTCATGGTCACATTATATGGATCTTTCATACCTTATGGTCACATTGTATATACCTATCATACCTTATGGTCACATTGTATGCACCATTCATAACTCATGGTCACATTGCATGTACCTATCATACCTCATGGACACATTCCATGTACCTTTCATACCTCATGGTCACATTGTATGTACCTTTCATACCTCATGGTCACATTGCATGTACCTTTCATACCTTAGGGTCACATTGCATGTACCTTTCATAACTCGTGGTCACATTGTATGTACCTTTCATACCTCGTGGTCACATTGTATGTACCTTTCATACCTTATGGTCACATTGTATATACCTGTCATACTTTATGGTCAAATTGTATGCACCTTTCATAACTCATGGTCACATTGCATGTACCTTTCATACCTCATGGTCACATTGCATGTACCTTTCATACCTTATGGTCACATTGCATGCACCTTTCATCCCTTACAGTCACATTGTATAGGTTCATAGGTTCATAGGTTTATACTAGGCTATCTGCCCCAAGGCATTTATAAGCCTAGCCCGAATTTTTGTGGCTTACGCCACCCCTTATATGAAAAAATACTGTACCCATTAGTTTGTTGTGCATCTGTCCAGCAGTGACACAGAGATGATTCCCGGGGTAAACCTACAATCTCCCATCCACAGGTCAAGATTTCTCTTGAACAGAGCCAGCGAGGTGCTCTGCCTCACATGGACCGGGACTCTATTCCACAGCATAGGGAGTCTCTGAGTGATAAATCTATCCCTCCAGCATGTCCTATTTATATCCGTGCTAAGGTTTAAGTCACTTGCTCTAGTGGTTTTGGTGGATTTGGATTTTTTGAGGTGGAGCATGTCCATTAATTCTGAGTTGGACATGGCCTTGTATGTCAGGCACATATCACCTCTGAGCAGACGGTATGCGACTGAATAGAGCTGGAGTTTCTTCAATCTGGCAGCATATGACAGATTTTGGAGTCCCTTTATCCTTTTGGTTTGAAACTTTTGGGGTCTCTCCAATTGCTGCAGATGTCGGGTGAGATACATCCCGAATGGGGCATTGTACTCGATCATTGGTCTGATAAGTGAAGAGCACAGGGGAACAATGACCTCACTAGATCTGGATGTGAATCCCTTCATGATCAGGAGGGCAATGTAGAAGGTCTTTCTAACCACTTTAGCAACGTGAGTGTCAAAAGAAAGGCCACTGTCAACCTGGGTCCCCAGGTCCCTGATAACCTCTTCTGTGCTTAGTGGATTGCCACCTATATGGTAGCTTGGGGTTACCTTGTTTTTCCCGAAGGGTATGACTATACATTTTTTGGCGTTTAACTTCAGGCCATGGCTCTGGCACCAGCTATCTGTTTCCATGAGTCCCTTCTGAAGGATATCCATGTCCGATGCACTTTCCACTATGGCGCCCAGTTTGCAGTCGCCTGCAAACTTTGTCAGCCAAAGTCCTCCCATGTTGGCCTGTACTTCTGAGAAGTAGATGCCGAACAATAGGGGGCCAAGGACCGAGCCCTGTGGGACACCACTTGTGACCGGCTTGAAGTCTGACATAGCGCCAGCAACTCTAACCCTGTGGGTTCTGTCCTTAAGCCAGTTTGCAACCCATCTTGTGACATATGGGTTTACATTTAAGCTGGTAAGTTTTTCTACAATACCCGAGTGGGGTATTGTGTCGAAAGCCTTTGTAAGGTCAAGGTAGGCTGTATGGACTGCCTTTCCCTCATCAATGGCCTTGGTGACTGTTTCAAAGAAGTCGACCAAGTTCAAAAGGCATGATCTTCCCTTGACGAAGCCAAACTGGGTCGGGTCCAATGTCTGCAAGTCCCCTATATCTTTGTTTATGAGCTCCATTATGATCCTCTCCATAGCTTTGCAGACTAGACTTGTTAAGCTTATGGGGCGGTAATTACCAGGGTCCATAGAGGCACCACCTTTGTGGAGTGGGACCACAGTTGCCGTATGCCACTCCTTGGGCATGTATCCTCTGGTAAGGCTGAGATTAAACAGCTGCCTTATGTGCAGGTTTAATTCCTCATTTAGCTCGTGTAGCACACAGCCGGGGACACCATCCGGTCCCATTGATGCTGTGTTTTTAGCTTTAGAGAGAGCAGCTTTCACCTGCACATTTGAGATGTCTGGGAGGCTACACTCCGCTGGGATAGTTATCTCTCCTTTAGGGGGGGAGAGGGGGGTGAAGTTTGCACTGAACCTGTCTGCCAGTATGTTGGCAATGTCTGTGGGTTCAGTGATTTTTGTATCATTTTGGACTAATTCTGAGCATATCTGGGAGTTTCTACCCAGGTTCCTAACATAGCTGAAAAAGGCCTTATGATTGTCCTTTGAATCCATGGCAATTTTTCTCTCAAAATTGGCCTTAGTTGATTTTATGAGTGCTCGTATTTTTTACTAATAATGATCAGGGGTGACTTCCCTTTTATGGATTTTGTTCTATCATGTAATAGCTTTCTCCTCTTATTGTAAAGTTTGTTAATGGCTGGGGTCCACCAGACTGGACGTTTGCCCTTTGTGGAAAGAGTCTTGGTTTTATTTGGGATTGCCTGATCCATGCAGTCCTGGAGGTGTTCATAGAAGGCATTTGTAAGGGCTTCCACAGCTTGGGTTGTGGTTTCCACTGTCTCAGGGGCCTTGAAGGATATCACACCAGTCTTGAGTGGTGTGAAGTTTGCTTTAGAGAAGTTCTTCACTGTGGTCTTTTTTGTTTGGGGTGGGGCGGGATGTGGATTTCCAGTGAGATTAGTTTATGATCAGATCTCACCAGTGAGGGATATACTTCCGGTGTGGAGCATTTTGTCCCCATGTTTGTGATAATGAGATCTAGTATATTTTCTCCTCTCATGGGAACAGTGACTAGCTGTTCCATGGCATTTGAATTTATGAACTCCAGGAACCATTGGGCTAGAAAGTTAGGGCTTGAGTAATGTTCCCAGTCTATATTCGGGTAGTTGAAGTCACCCAATATGATAGTGTTTGGAGATACATTTATACCCTCCAGTGTCTTCAGGAAGGCTGTGTGGGGTTCCTGAGTTTGAGAGGGTGGCCTGTAGCATGCTACAATTTGTAGAGCAGTTTTGCCTATGGTTAGTTGCACCTGGATGGTTTCCGAAGCTTCGTGCATTGCCACCAACCTGGAGGTGTGAGTATCCTTTATGAATATGGATACACCCCCTCCTTTTGTGGTGTGGTCCAGGTTTTGGGGCCGGAACGCATGATATGAGGTAAAACCTAATAGTGCCAGGGTGCTCTCAGGAGCCTTGAACCAGGTTTCAGTTACAGCACAGACATCGATGTGCTGCATACTGAGAAGGGCCTCGAGTGCGTGCATTTTGAGATTTAGACTTCTGGCATTGAGCAGCATTACCCTCAGTTTCTTTCCATTTTTGTTTTCTAGGGTGGTAGGTTTAGAATTTGAGCCTTGCCTAAAAAGGCACTATGGGGTGGCAAGAGCCTTAGCCAATATCCGAATCCCAGGGTGACAGGTGCAAGCCGTCCCTTGCGGCAGCGTGGCTTGTCAAGCATGTCATCCCAGGCAGACAGACACTGGATCCCCTTTGAATGACACCAGACATTAAGCCAATTGTTAAAGCTGATCATCTTGTCTCTATATTGTGGCATCATTCTTGGTGAAGGAAGGATACTGCTCAGGGTTAGGGTCATACCTGCCTGGGCTACATAATCAGAGAGCTCCTCTATGTCTCTTTTCATGTAGTCCAGGGAGGTACATCTCAGGTCGTTCACACCAGCATGGACAATGACTGTGTCATATTTGTACTTGCCGTGGAGTGACCGAAGTGCTTGTGTTATGTGGCGGATTCTAGCGCCCGATAGGCAGCTTACTGTGACCCTCTCCTTGTTCAGCCTGCTGAGTGGGACGTCAGTGTGTCTGACTATGGAGTCACCTATGACAAGTATGTTTGGTGTTGTATTTGGCCTTAAGGGCTGTGACTGCTTTGCACACTGCTTTTGTGGTTTATGTGTTGCTTGTGGGGTGTCTTGAGGTAGCAGTTGTTTGGGTGTCTGCTTTGGAGGCCTCTGCTGTTTAGGTAAATTTTACTCAGAGCCTCCGAGTATGTCTTTGTGTGTTTATGTGTTTGATTCAGTGGTGTGGTAGCATTATGTGAGGCTGGTTTTGTGGTGTGTGTAGTTGCCTTCTCCTCCTGTCTGGTCTTGCCAGTCCTGAGTTGAGAGAGCTCAGCCTCCAGTTTGGCTAAATAGCTGCATCTCTCACAAGTATTTGTGTTATGTGGGAGGAGGAGAGGGTTGTCTGTGTACATGAGGCAGTTATAACATTGCCTCAAGATTCCCAGATTCACCAGCTGGACCGGAGAGGAGATTGACAACTGACCTTTGGACATGCTAGAATAATATTGGGAATTCCTTAATAATTGAAAACAAGGGCCAGTGGGGAGTGAGGGTGTAGTGCTTTTAATTTTAGTGCTGACTTATATAATTGCTTTAGTGAGCAAGTGCCAGGTAACTTGAGTGCAATGTGTTACAAGTAACTAAATGCAAAAATGACAAACAGTAACTTTCTTTCAAGTGAAACAAGGAAATAAGTACAGTAAGCAATGCAGATATCACTAGTGATCCACAGAAGCACTGAGAAGCCGCGTATTAGGTGGAATTAGCTTCCAGGGAAATAACAAGCAAACAAACAACAAGCATATAAACAAAGCTAGATTCAGCAGGCCTGGATCTAGTCTATGCTAGAGCAAACAAGGTGTACCAATTTCAGTAAGATACAGTTCAAATATTCAGGCACTATAAACCTTTAACCAGAAATTCCCAGCTCAGAAGGGCAGAGCCCAGCCTCTTCTCCCACAAGAGTGCAGACCACGAATCTTCTTAATGTACAATAACTGGCCTGAAGCCCAAGTGCCTAAACCAGAACTAATACACTTGGACACTGGGCTCTCAATCAGCAGTTCCTAACTTAGAAGGATGAAAGCTACCTGTCCTGCCACCACAGTGCTTGCCACAAACCTTCCTAATGTAAAACAACTGGTCTGAAGCCCAAGTGCTTAATCCAAAAGACTTAGAATGATAGCTACACTTTAATCAAGTTACAACCAAGCAGTAATAAATACAATTGAATACTTTAGAGAATGTCTGGATTAGTGCTCAAGTTACACAAACAACGCTAGATCCAGCAGGCCCGAATCTAGTCTATGTACCTTTCATACCTCATGGTCACATTGTATGTACCTTTCATACCTCATGATCACATCTATAAGTTTTCCTCTGCTTGCTGCTCTTCCCTTATCTACATTCCTATCTAGCCCAGTTCCTCCTTATGTATATGTTGAATGGAGATGACAGTTTAATCTGCAGTTCCATAGCAGTCTACAGCAGTTATGTGGTACTACAGTAGACCCATAAACATCATGACTCAGGTGCTCTAGCCTGCTTTTTTGTGATGTCCATTATGTTAGTCATATACCATACTATGATGTCCCTCTAGCTATAAAGTAGCTTGGCATGGCTTCTATTTATTACTTTGTCCTTTTCTTGAACTACTGGTGCTACTCAGTAATCAATCATATCTCTCAGCTGTCCACATTTTTGCAGAATGCCCTGATTTTTGCCTCATAGTTTTGGCATGTTCCTCAAAATCTTTGTTTTTTTCTGACAAATCACTGAGGATTGAAGTCACTAAATAATGACATACATTTGAGTTTCAGACTTCATTTCCTTCAAAAAATGCACGCAAACACAAATCATTTTGCTCTAGTAAGTTTCCAAGTTTATAATAGCAATATTTAAAATCTGTCTCTATTTTTGGACCTTCCTCTCCCCCTTAATTCATGCTTTGTCCAGATTTCTTGCATTAAAAGGTTGAGAGGTATGAGCCAAATGCATGTCTGAATAGTTATACAGTCATTACACAGTAATCCCTTGATAAATCATGCTGTGCAGGGTAGCATCACTTGTTTATGAGTCCTTGTCTAAATCTCATCTCCCTACCCACTGACATTCCCAGTAAGTATGACATAACTGATAGCTCCTTCCCAATGCACCCTAATCCTAGCAAACCCTTTCCCATTAACATCCCTGCACCTACGCTGTTTCAGTGAATTAATTTTCTAACATTGTGTCCCAACACCAACACACTATCAGTGAAATAATACCATACCTACTTCATTTCTATTCTAGCAAGCCGTGGTGGTGCAGTGGTAGCATTGTCGCCTCACAGTAAGAGGTTTTCCTGTTCGATTCTCGGCTGGGGTGCCTTCTGTGTGGAGTCTGCATGTCCTCCCCGCGGTCAAGGGGCATTTGAAAGACATGTGTGAATGGGTGTGCCTTTGTTGAAGGTTGGGCATCAAGCTGGCACCTTGGCACCATAAAAATCTACTACCAATCATTAGCAGGACCAGAGTTCCGCTGTGGTGACCCCTCACCGGGAAAAGCCAAAAGAAGAACAATTACTTCATTTCTATTCTGGAACTTACAATCTATCAGTGAAAGAACTGACCTCAGTGGATGTTTTGTGCCTATATTCTATCAGTCAGTTCCTATGTGTCACTCCATCTATGCCCTAGCAATTATTGAATTAACACTTCTTTTGCCTTGTCTATGTTCTAAGCTCAGTACTCCATCTTCCTGGCATCTACTTCCTGGTACCAGCACTGCATCAGTAAAGAAAGTCTGCTACCCCATCTATGACCCATCCTCATCAGTGGTATAGAATTTTAACCCTCCCCCATGTCCCTGTCAGCATGCAGAGGTACAACAAATCCACTCCCATATCTCACATATCCCAAACAAATACACTCCCATATCACATATATCCCATACACAGTGCTAAAATATAATACATATTTTTATAAATCTATTCCCATTATATCCTAGTATGATGTAATGTTTGGTCCTGTATATTGATGTCAAACTAGACAACAAGACTAAAAAAAAAGACAACAACTGAGCATTTTTATTGACTATTCTGTCATCCCATCATGAAAACTTGAAGATGCACTCACTGACATTTGACTTCCACACCCATTTAACATCCACCTACTCCAAAAGATTTGGTGGTGTAATTATTATGAGCTTTCTCTTACTGGCATAAGGTCCAAAGATGGGGCCTAACTGCTGGTCACTGACAATGAGGAGTTTGCAGACATATGTATTTGTATTTGTTGACTGGAGTAGAACATTGATCCATGTAGACCATTTCCAATATGTAGTTATATTCCATATATCATATGTTGCATATTTGGGCTCACTGCATTAAAGTATAACACAGTACGACAAATTGTTACTAGTCTGTACTAGTTGCTCTGTGCAGATTCCACGTTATGTGTGCTGCTTACTGTTCAACTTGTCTGTAAATATCGGCTTATACTTGGATGATATGATAAAGTAAGTAAGTAGTTTCTGTATTTTATGTGCAACTTATTTTATGAGTAATACACATTCTGAAATGTTAAACAGTACCTTTTCTCCATTTTATATCATATTAATTTTGTGATTTTTCCTAAGGGTACTTTTGTTGAACTTGCCTATATACTTATATTGTACAGTATGTACTCATGGTTGCCGATTTTGCCTATATACTTACATTGTATACTATGTACTCATGTTTTGCTGTATTTGCCCATATAGTTATATTGTACAGTATGTACTCATGGTTGATAACATGGATCTTATCAACAGTACCATGTACAGATTTATTTCAGTCACTGAGAACAGTACCTCATTTTAAGTTCATAACTATATAATTTACAGCATTGTAGTTTCAAGTCTTTAAGTCTAAGAAAGATGAATTATTAATGACAGAGTTTGATTTTACTCTTGGGTAAAAGATGATGGCATCATTTTCAGTGTTAATTAGAGAAGATATCCAGTTCACAAAATTATAACTCACTATGTCTTCCACCTTACTTGGATAAAGTTGCAGACCATTACAGTTTGGAATGTTCCAATTTCACCCAGTCTGGCTTCAAGCCCTACATTGATTCTTTCTGCTCTGAAAAGAAGTGCAATAATCAATATCATCCACTGAGAACAACAGAGACTTTTCTGGAAGTGTCCTTGATTTAGGATGCTCATAACCTCTACTGAATTGAAATTAGGTCTTGCTGTAGGATGGCTGTTTTGTGCTGAGGGATAAAGCCCTTGCAATGACATTGATGAGCCACTGATGACCTCAGAGTCAGCTGCTGTCCAGGAAATGGAGGAGCTGAATGGAAGGAGAGAGGAACAATAAGGTGTAAAGTCTGTTCTTATCTTCCATGGGAAGGGGAGTGGGAAAGCCATGTTGGCAGGGCATGCTGCTGCCTGTACCTAGTAGACACCAGATGTTCAGGTGCTTATCACTTGCTGGCTAAGCATGTGACTGGGGCTCAAACTGACACACACTGCACAGGTTGGACTTGCCCTTGTACTTTCCTGTGCACACCTAGACATAGTATTTCTGCATGTCCGTGGGGCGTAGGGCTTCCAGCATTACTCTGCTAAATTGGGTGACTGCACTATCAAAATTGTTCTCCTGTCCCCTCCAGCCCTTAGTCACATGGCACCAATGGCAAAATACCTAAAGAGGATACTTCCATTCAGAACGACAGAACCCACCTGGTGTTGAGTCATACCGGGATATGCCTCACTTGTGATAACCCTGACATACTGCATTGTGTAACTGCAAATGAATGGGGGCTGCTACAGCTAAGTTAGAAAAAGAATAATAAATATAGGGCATGAAGGCATGTCACTGATGGAGGTCAGGGATGGGAGCAGGTCTTGCCAAAGTTTCATGTTGGCCCTGCAACTCATACCTTAAAAAATGATTGACTGCTATGAGCATAAGTCATGAGTGACCCACAGGTTTCCACTGGGGAAAAAAGAATGCTTCTAGAAAGAATATTGAGGTGACTTTGGACAGTGTAGGCTGCTCAGAAGCATAATGCATTGTTGAACAAATGCATTCTGTACTTTGTGTTTAGTTCATTGCCTGTTATCACTATAATTCACAGATACAGATCAAAACAGTGAGAAGCGGAGTACAAAAGAGTGGTGCTTTCTTTGAACAGAGCACTGGCATGTGCACTACACAATATTGTACCATGTGCACATGTGCTGCAGATTGTACAGTATGATAGCTCTGCAAGGTTCAACACAGAATAGTTACTTAGTGAGCCTAACATACCAGACTATGTAGCAGTTCCCTGCTCCATATCTGCCAAAACACCACTTAACATCTAATACAACATTTTCATTCACTAGACATAATGAAGGATCATTACTATAATATGATAATGAGGGGGATTTCTTGCTGTGACATTTCCCAATGGTGGATGCTTGTCAATATCACTATGAGGGGACAACAACAGTGTGGTTGTGGTAGCAAGTCTCCCTGAACTACAAGGAACTCCATTTAATTTGCAGATAAGGAATACATTCTGTACCTCAAACTACCTACTTACATCAGAGCTTCAGAGTGACTAGGCTGCATCTCTAATTCATTTTTTTTAGTTTAAAGTATATTGGCTTTTTCTTTACAACTAAATCAATGTCCTATTGTACTTGTCACATAATGTTATAAATGAATAATATAGCAGGTACACAAAGGCGCCCACAGGCAGGTGCAAGGGGGTTCACTTGAACCCCCCCCCAGAACTGGATGGCTGGGAGACTAATTTAATTTAAAACAAAATGTTTTTTTTAAGGACGTTCTTCTTTAAGAATGCCCTTTGCATCCAGTCGGACAGACATAACAGGTGTATGCGACCTGTTTTCGTCTTCTACATCTGTACAACTGATGGCTTATATCTTCATCTTCTGTGCCCACATGGAATTTGAATACCAGAAGACATTTGGACTGCAGATGAATGTACAAGTGAGATGTAGGTGTGTGTGTATTTAAGTGTTTAAGAGGTGTTTGTGTAAGAAATAGGTAGGTAGGCAGGGGCGTGTGGATGTAAGAAGTAGGTAGGTAGGCAAGGGGTGTGTATGCATGTATGTAAGAAGTAGGTAGGTAAAGGTAGGAGTGTGTGTGTGTGTGTGTGTGTGTGTGTGTGTGTGTGTGTGTGTGTGTGTGTGTGTGTGTGTGTGTGTGTGTGTGTGTGTGTGTGTGTGTGTGTGTGTGTGTGAGTAAGAGGGAGGTAGGAGTGTGTGCAAGAGGGAGGGAGGTTCATACCTCACAGTTATCAAGATTTTTGCCTCATATTTTTAGTTTGTTTCTCATAAAATGGTGTTTTGCTGGTACTTCATTGAGGACTGAAGTCAGAAAATAATGGCAGACATTTGAGCTTTAGACTTCATATTCTTCAGAAAATGCATACTAATCCAAAACTTGTTGTTCTATCCACTTTCTAAGGAGGTAGAGGATGTATGTGTGTGAATGCATACCTTTCAACTGTACAGATTTTCACAGACTGTCCAGATTTTTGCCTTATATTTTTATTCTGTTTCTCATAAAAATAATTTTTTTTGACAAATCACTTGAATGAGCTAAGGATTAAAGTTACTAAATAATGACATGTATTTGAGTTTCAGACTTCATATCCTTCAGAATATGCATTATAACACAAATCCTGTTATTCTAGCAACTTCCTAAATGTGTGCCTAATGTTGGGCCTTTGTCCCAAACATTATAACAGACTTTGTCCAGATTTCTTGTGATAATAAATTGAGAGGTATGGTGTGTGTGTGTGTGTGTGTGTGTGTGTGTGTGTGTGTGTGTGTGTGTGTGTGTGTGTGTGTGTGTGTGTGTAAGAGGGAGTTAGCATACCCCTCAGCTGTCCAGGTTTTTGAAGAATGTCCAGATGTTTGCCCCATATTTCTCCTAAAAAGGATTGCAGTTGCTAAATAATAACAGACAGTTGAGTATTAGACTTCATATCCTTTAGAAAAATGCATACTAACACACATCCTGTTATGCGAGCAATTTTCAAAATTCGTGAAAACAATATTTATAATCTGTCCCTACTTATTTTAGGCTTTGTCCAGATTTCTTGCAAAAAGAGTTTGAGGTGTATGTGTGTGTATGCATATGTGTGTGTGTGTGTGTGTGTGTGTGTGTGTGTGTGTGTGTGTGTGTGTGTGAGAGAGAGAGAGAGAGAGAGAGAGAGTGAAATGCCCTAGTTAGAGTTAGCAGATGGAATTTATTTTTAAGTGCATTTTCATGGAACTGTGAGCTTCAAGGGAAGACAAGTTTACTGTTCCTCATGCTAAATCTGCTTAAAATGTGCAACTGTTTTGTTTAACAAATGGTATCATTATTTTGGTATAAAATTTTAAAGCAGTGTTAGTAGCACAGCAGATAGGGGTTCCTATTAGATGACCGAATGCGTCTTGGTCGAACTTGAAAAGACGAAAAGGCAAAATGACGATGTGGCATATAAGCGAATTCTTTCCCTGGGAAAGAAATCGCTTGGCCGCGTCCTTTACTTTGCTGTTTTCGTCACTCTAGTGCGATCTTGGAGTTGGTATATTTAAGTAGGGGGTGTGGGGGGCACAGCCTCCCACATTGGGAGGTGTGGGGGGCAAAGCCCCTCATCTTTGTTATGTTTTAAGTATTTATTTATTTATTTATTTATTTTGAAACAGCGATTTTTTTCCCTTGGAAAAAAAATCGCTGTTCTAAGCGTTCAAGTTTGCAAGCTTTCGCTTACATGTGGTCGATAAATCATTGTTCACTTTTCTAAGCTTTTGATGATCTAATATAGACCCGTAGGTAGCATACTTGCATCTTGATGTAGTGGGCAGTAGGTTCTATTACCACAGCATGTAGATTTATATTTTAAGGGGGTGGGGTGCTGCAGTCTTGAGTATGTCCTCCTTTGGATGAGATGCCTAGTAACTATGAACCCATTTTTCACCTTGCCATCCATTCCCTATTGCAATACGCCAGCTTACTATTTTTTAATGTAACATAGGCAAATTATTCTTCAAGGGCACCAGGCACTGAATTTGTAGATGAAACACTGAAGTACAAAGTTGTTTTCTAGCAACAACCTCTTCATTAGTTTTCATTCTCTTTAGTGTGGAATTATTCAGATGACTTTTACTTCTGCAGAGATTGTGCATATTGACTGATATTGGTGGATTGTAATGATAGAAGTTTGAGTGGCCTTTTACGGTTGAAATATTCTGAATTGGGCAGTTTGTCATTATTGGTTCATATGTTTTGCTTCATTGCTTACTGGAAAAATGTTCAAAACTATAAATTTAAAACACACTCTAACAAGTGGTGCAGTAGTATACAAGGGATATAAATCAATTAATATATATTATAATTAATACAATCAGGAAGGTAAATCAAAGAACTTTTGTATAGTCCTAAAAATGTGTGCAAGGGGATATGAAAACAGCCCAAAGGCAAACTTAACCCGTCACTTACCAGATCCATTTTCGTTGAATGTGGGTTTCAATGCTTTTTCAGTGAATGTGAGTTTCAAAGATACAGAAGTTTTAATATTGGGTGCATTCATTGTAAAACTATTGCTTTGTTTAGCAAATATCTATCAGTGCATGCACTACAAAATGTGAAATAAAAGTTGCAAATTAAATCCAAATATCATCAATTTTTGCAGAAATAAAACATAATAAACAGCATGCACACTAAGAGTTTTGAACAGTATCTACAGCAATTAGTGAAGAAAGAACTAAGCAATAGGACACAGGAAGAGCTGAAAAAAGGACTAAAGAATCTGCAACACTGACTCTACACAGATTTAGTCAATATCACTATTGACACAAACTAACCTTCACAAACAAAGCATACTATATGACCAAAACATACCTCTATAAAGAAAGTATCCCTTATTTACATTGTGGTTTCACTATTATAGCTTCATGTGTTAATTTCCTGTAAGAGGTGTTCCAACTGCAAGAACTAGTCAACAACTTGTTTTTCTACAAAGTAAAAAAAACTACATCTGATGCATTTTAACATGAAAATACAGTAGCCTATGCATTAATTTGGGTAGTGAGGCATTATGGGTTCAGTCTTTCACTTTTTATGTCAAGGCAATGACTGTTAGCTCTGAGAAAAATATTCTGGGAGCCATCTTTACTAACAAAATAAAATGCACAAACAGAACAATTTTTGCATCAAAAACTATAAATTGGTATTATATTTGATAAGGAAGTTATTGTTGTTACGCTATTTTAGAACATTACCAATACACTTTGGGGTTCTCATACAGCATATTGGGACTCATGATGCAATTTAATCATGTTTATTGTTTCCGTGGAGCAATACGATATGTTATAGGTTAGTACAGTATCTGTGTTATGTACTATTTCATGAAGCTAAATCTAATGGAAGATGGTTACATATAGTTTCATGTTAAATAATTTTAGCAAATAAGTGTTATTTGCAGGGGTTGTTGATGAATTCCTGCCATGATAGTGGCAGTGGATGCGCAGGCTAAGGTTGCAAGCTTTAGTTCCTGGGGTATAAGGTTTGATCCTCTTTGCCTTTGTTTGCTTTCTGTGTGACTACAAGCAAGTCCTTTTACTAAACATTGTTCCTAGTTCGTCCCTGAAAAGGTACTTTATGTCCAGTGGGCTTATCTGGTTAACAAACATGTACTATTATTATGAGGAAATTACATAAAGTGTGGTTTTAGAGTCAATTTAGTTATACGCACAACAGTTTAAATCATCAGAATGTAATTGGTTATTAATCATTTATATTTAAAATGACACTGTTAGGTATAATTTATGGGGCTGATGTCATTTGATTGAATGCTCATTTGACTGAATCCTACATGTTCACACCCATTTGATAGGAAACCCATTAGCTACAAAAGTGAAAAAGTCTACAGATATATGTCATGGTGTCATTTATCATCATATAAGTTATTAGGGAAGTGAGTCTAGCAGAGAATGTGTGGATTGCAATTGTCAGCATCATGCTGTACCCCAGACTGGTGAATGCTTGTATTTGTACTCCAGCACTGATTTACTTTGTGTGGGCCATAGAATCATATGAGGTTACTAGGCTAATGGCCCTCGGGCCCTTGCAAGTCTAGCCAAGAGTTTACTCCCAAAAAAGAAACCTCAGTCAGCACCTGTCTCCCCTGTCAATGAGGGACACTGGTGGAAACCCTAGGACAAATTTGTGGTTTCCCATCCACTCATCAAGGTTTTGCTTGAAGAGAGTCAGCAACGTTCTCTGTTTGATGTGTATGGGAAGTCTATTCCAGAGATGGGGCAGCCTGTGGGAGACAAACCTTTCTCTCCAGGAGGTTTTGTTGATGTAGCATATTACATTTTGGACTTTTGAGCGCATCTCTAGTAGGGCAGGGTCCAGAATTGCCTTTTAGGAGAGACACAGATCACATCTGAGCAATCTGTATGATACAGAGTACAGTGATAGTGATTTGAGCCTGTCCACATAGGAGAGATGTTAGAGGCCATGGATTCTCTTTGTGAGGTATTTCTGTGGCCTTTCCAGTGGGTGCAGGTGTTTGGAGAGGTACATACCAAACGGGGCAATGTACTCAATTATTGGATTATTGGGCTATTGAGGGAGGAGTACAGAGAGGTAATAACCTCTTTTTTTCTGGATGCAATCCCTTTACCTATGAGATAAACCAAATAAAAAGCTTTTCTGACCACTGCCGCTACATAATGGTCAAAAGTGAGATTGTTGTCAACCTATGTACCCAGGTCTCTCACCACAGGTTGTGTATGTAGGGGGTTGCCGTTGATGTGGTACTCTGTAGGGGCTGGGTTTTTGCAAAATGGTAGGATAATAAATTTTTTGTGTTTAACTTAATGCCATGACTTTAGCACCAGTCATCTGTTCCTGTGAGATGCTTTTGTAGTATGTTAACATCATGTTAGGAGTCAGTGACAGCACCCAACTTACAGTTGTCTGCAAACTTGGTCAGCCACAGGTCTTTTGTCTTTGCCTGGACCTCTGAGAAGTAGATGCCAAACAGGAGGGGTCCCAGGACAGATCCCTGGGGAACATCACTAGTGACAGGTCTGCTGTTGGAGGTGGTGGTGCCTATTTTGACCTTGTGGATCTTATCAGTGAGGCAGTTAGCCACCCACCTAATGAGATAGGGATTTACACCAAGTTGTGTTAGGTTTTTGATGATGCCCGAGTGGGGGATTGCATCAAAGGCTTTGGCCAAGTCAAGGTAAGCTGTGTGTACTGACTTTCCCTCATTCAGGGCCTTAGTGACAGTCTCAAACAAGACAACCAGGTTCAATAACCAAAATCTGCCTTTGACGAATCTGAACTGGGTGGGGTCAAGTGCTTAAAGATTGCCTATGTCCTTATTTATGTAGTCCATGGCTTTAAATATCAGGCTTATCAAGCTAATGGGGTGATAGTTTCCAGGTCAGTAGTGGGACCACCTTTATGTAAGGGGATGACAATGGCAGTTCTCCACTTTGCTGGAATGAAACCTGTACTTAGGCTGTGGTTGAATAGGGTGATTAATGGTGAAGCTAGTTCTTGCTGGAGATGGTGCAGAATACAACCTGGAATACTATCAGATCCCATGGAAGCTGTGGTCTTTGCCTTGGATAGGGCCTTTAACACTTGATCTATGGAGATGTGAGGTGCGAGACAAGTATTGGGGATGCTGAATGGGCTTTTGGGGGGACAGTGGGTGAAGTTTGCACTAAACCTATCTGCTAGCAGGTTTGCTAAGTCAACAGGATCAGTGTAAGTAGTGCCGTTAAGTACTAATTTGGAGCAAACCTGGGCTTTGCCATGGAGGTTTCTGACATAACTGAAGAAAGTTTTGTAGTTTCCCTTTTTTGTGAGGCTAGTTTCAATTCATAATTAGCTTTGGTGGTTTTCACTAGTAATCTAATTTGCTTGTTGAGGCTAAGGAGGGAGTATTTCCAATGAGGAATTTGTGCCTTTTCACCCTTGGACAACAGTTTCTTCCTTTTGTTGTAGGTTTGTATTTCCGTGAGGAGGAGGTTTTAGTTCTGTTGGGTATGGCTAGGTGCTTGTATACTGCACTGGCATACTGTTCAGCATAGTTGTCTGCATTCTCTGATGGGACGGTAGTGTGAAGCTACTGATACCCTCCCTTAGGAGGTTGTAGTCAGCTTTTGAGAAGTTTTTTAGCCCGGTTATGGCTGGGGAGAGGTTGGGCAGGATAGAAACTTCAAGCTGGTCTAGTGCGTTAGAACTGATGAAGTCAAGGAATCATTGGGTGAGTGCATCAGTGCAGGAATAGTTCACTCAGTCTATGGTGGGGTTGTAGAAGTCACCAAGGATCGGGGTTGATGGAGTCAAGTAGGTCCAGGTAGTAGGAGTGGGTATCTTGAGTCATGGATGGTGGTCTATAGTCTATAGCTGGCTATAACTTGGATGGGTATCTTGCCACTGTCAGTTGCACCCAGAGTAGTTTTAGTGCATCATGCTGGCAAACCAGTCTGGAGGTGTGCTTGTCTTTAATGAAGATAGAGACTCTGCCACCCTTAGCCTTCCTGACCTCATTTTGGGGTCAGAATGTGTAGAATGAGGAATAGCCTGGTAAGGCAGGGGGTGCTCTCCACAGTCTTGGTCCACATTTCCATGACTGCACAGATGTCGGCACCTTCCAGTGCTAGGAGAGCCTCCAGTGAGTGCATTTTCAGGTTAAGGCTCCTAGCATTAAGTAGCAAGACCTTCAATTTTTGAACAGATCTTTTATGTTAGAAGATTTGTCTTTGGGACATTGCCTAAAAAAAGGCACAATGGGGGAGGCAAGTGTCTTGGCCAGAATCCAGCATCCCAGGGGTGACAGGTAGAGGCCATCTCTGGCAAAGCAGCGAGGCCTGTCAGCCATGTCATCTCAGGCAGACAGATACTGGATCACCTTAGAATGGCACCAGAAATGTAAGCCAATTGTTGAAGTCAATTATCTTTGATGGTATTGTGGTATCATTCTTGGTGAAGGTAGGATGCTGCTTAGGGCTAGGGTCATACTTGCCTGGGACACATACTCTGAGAGCTCAATCATGTCTCTCTTCATATAGTCCAGGGAGGTATGTCTTAAGTCCTTCACACCAACATGGACAATGACAGAGTTATACTTGTACCTGTTCTGGAGATTCTTAAGTGCATGCGTGATGTGGTGGATTCTGGCACTTGACAGACAACTGACCATGACCTTCTCCTTGTCGAGCCTGGTGAAGGGAACATCTGTGTGTCTCACTATTGAATTGCCAATGACTAGTATATTTGGTTGATTGTTATGCCTTATGGGCTGTGTTGGTTTATTGTTATGCCTTATGGGTTGTGTTTGTGAGACACTGGTGTGTTGTCTACTGTGTGTAATGTGTTTGGTGTTGTGTGTATGTTTTGGTGGTCTCTGCTGTTTAGGTAAGTTTTTATTGAGGACCTCTGCATATGTGGTTGCGTGTTGTGCTTGGCTATGTGATGTGGGTGGTGTGGCATTTGTGCTGGCAATCTCCTCTTTGTTAGAAATACTGATTGTGGCGCGAGAGAGCATGGATTCCAGGTTACTGATGTAGATGCATTTTTCACAAGTAGAAGAATTAGGTGCTAGTAGAAGACAGGTGTCAGTGAACACGAGGCAGTTGCTACATTGTCTCAGTATACCCATGTCGACCAGGCTGGCAGGAGAAACTGATGGGAATTGTCCAGACATAGTGTTAAGAAAACTTTGGATGGACTTATGGAGACAGAGTTTTGATAAGGGTTTGTCCACAACAATATAGACCACAAAAACATTCTTAAATGTAAAATAACTGGCCTAAAGCCCAAGTGCTAAGGGTTTGTCCACAAGAGTATAGACCACGAAAAACAAAATAAGTGGCCTGAAGCAGCTCAAGTGCTAAAACCAAAACTAAGAGGCTTAGAATAACAGGCAAAATTAATCAGGCTACTAGGAAGCAGTAATACATACAGCAGAAAAAAGCCCTTGAACACTTAAGAGCAAGCAGCAAGGCAAAATAAGGTAATAAAGTAGGAAGAACACAATTACAGTAAAATCAGCTGAATAAAGTGTAGTTTTTTTAAGTGGAGAGAGAGGAAACAGAAGATAATTCAAGATTAAGAAACTAAGGGGGTAGTCCTTCCCAAATGATCTCACTGTGCTCAGCTGAGTGAGCAAGTGAGATGGGACTGGGAGAAGTGACCAAAATCAATTTTTACAGCAGGGGTGGACAATTCCAAAGGCACCAAGTTTAAATATTCAATAACACTTGGCCAGGAGGGTGGGAAAACAAGACCGGCAATATTCAGTCAAGCAAATAAATGCAGTACAGTTTTGTTAACTATCACTGAAACAGATCAGGTGCAAAAAAGTATACTTATATCTGCTTTGTTTGTCCAGATGGTTATGGAATCAATCACGGCCTGATGCTGTGTGACTATAGAGGCATTATATATAAGTAAGCAGGGAGTGGGGTGCCAGGGGTGTTGCAATCTGCAAAAGCAATTTTTATGGTCTATTTGCTGTGGAGAAGGTTTTCAGTCAAATGAGTTTGACCATTTGGCATTCAATCAAATCAGCATCCAATCAAGTTATATAGATCTATAAGTTATAACCACAAGCATTTTCCTTGTTTAAATTATACTTCTAGTAATTTGCCACAATTGATCACATGATAAGAAACAGTTGTACACAGCACTGCTTTTAGGTAAATTGTGACAATAATAAATGTTTAATTAAATTATGTTGCATTCACTTTACTTTTGGTGGTGTTGTAGACTATATGGATGATATTGCAACTTGTAAGATGTTTGTCAGGTACCTATAAATATTAAAAATACAGATATAAAAGACGGAGTGATATATTTATGTATATATAGACACACACACACACATACACACACACACACACACACGCACACACGCACACACACACACACACACACACACACACACACACACACACACACACACACACACACACACATGCTCGTACACACACTCACATGAAGCACATAAGTTCAAAGTAATAGAAATGGAAGATTAGGCTGAATTATCCATCCAAAGCATATTTAGGTATACTAAGTGAATATAAAAAAGGTGGTTGCACTTATAGAGTGGGAGTTTGAAAAATCTTACACCAAGCCACTCTAAAGTCTTCAGTGTATTAAAGGAGCACCGAAGCAAACTGTGTGATATGCAGAGGAGTGGTAATATTAATAAGGCAGATTTTTTTTAATGAACTAATGCAGTGTATGTTAACTTATATTATGTTTTTAAATATATGTATGGACAAATACAGTGTATGTTAACTTACATTATGTTTATATATATAAATATATATATATATATATATATATATATATATATATATATATATATATATAGGGTCGATTTTTGTTCAGTGAACGATCAGATGATCGAATGCTGTTAGTTCGAACACTAAGTGTTGAAACCGGCAAAACAGCGAACAGCCAGAACAACAAATTTTTTCCCAGGGAAAGGAATTGCTGGGCCGGTTGTCCAGGTTGTGCCATTTCCTCCACTGTAGTACGATCTCAGAGTTGGTATATTTAAGTGGGGGGGGGGCTAAGCCCCCCACTTTATTTAGCGTTTAGTGTTTTTTTTTTTTTTTTGGGAACAGCGATTTTTTTTTCCCTGATTGTTTGCTGTTTTGTGTATTCGAGATTTAGGGGTCGATATAACAACTTTCGATCATCTGATCGTTCATTGTTATAATATACACTCTACATATATATATATATATATATATATATATATATATATATATATATATATATATATATATATATCACACACACACACACACACACACACACACACACACACACACACAGCCCGTGGGAATTCTGAATATTTTCACACTATTATGAAACCAGCATTTTTTAGAGTAATTCAAAGGCAATGCAACAGACAGATTTTTATCCAATGCAGTAATGTAGTCTATGTTGGTGGGTGTGCACACACATACACACACACACACACACACACACACACACACACACACACACACACACACACACACACACACACACACACAAACACAGATATAGGTGTGCATTCATTAATGTAACATCATAGTTTTATGAAGTTACAGGGTATTTTAGTTGTAAATGAACTTTTATATTTATTTAACTGGTTGTGAAAAGTGCAGCATTTTGCATAGTTCAGACAATGCACAAGTTTTCTCTTTGGATTAGGAATCATCTGTGTGCCATATCTCATAAATATGATGCTTTATTTGAACATTCACAGAATTGCAATGATTTCAAAAGTTTAGGTTTATGGTTATTGACAATAATAAGGATGATGGAAAGGAGGAGAGATGTAGAAAACAGACTGTTCTGGCAAGGAATGAGGTAGCAGTTAAGGTTGATGGCATAGGTGTTTCCAGGTTTAAATGAATTAGTTTCAATAAAACCAGAAGTGAGATACACACGTTTTTTTTTATAGAAGTTGTGATTGGTTATGTTGTTATAATGCCATTTTTAAACAAATAAAATGAAAATTTAAATGGAGGTATTTTTTCTGATGATGTTCAGGTGAGTAAGACCAAATGCATTAACATTTTATTAAAGTTCCATGGTTAAGCTGCTTTACTTCAATTTTTATTTTTTACTTTTTGTGCAACAAAGTTGTGTCTCCTGGTGCCATTTTAGATTTCAGTTTTGTTTTTATTTATCAGATGGAGTCTGTATTGCAGCTGACATGCAGAACATTCAGAAGAATAGAGATGCCGTTTCTAAGTTAAAAGACATTATGGATAATTTCTTTAATCAAATCTTAGTTTACTCTACATATAAGATCAGTCATTTTCATCTACAATCTACCTAATTATCTAATCATTATAGCCTCTTCATGGACTATATACACCTCACCCTTTATACCTCCATCCTTTATCCTTAACTGGCTAAGACTTGGCTGGAATAAGTGTGGAGGAACAACTAAATTAAACTGGGGGTCTGGAGGCCTATAGGTTTTGAGGTGTTATGAGGTACATTTTAACATTTTTTAAAAAATAACTGTTTCATCCAATGATGGTCTGAACAAAGATCAAAACTAAGGAAAGAAATCATTTAAATCTTTTGTTCTTTCTACAAAAAATAAGTTGTATCTAAAGCCTGATGTTCAAAGCTATCAAAATAGTAGTTCTCAATAAACTGAAATGACAAATGCTTGTAAAGATATGTAAATCCTGCCTGGAAATAGTGCTCCCTCTCTATCCCACCCAAAAAAGATAGTTATATTCTGTGTACCCCTCTTCTCTTAGACTAGGATGAAAGTTAAATCACAAACAGCCAAATATATACATATACATATACATATACATATACATATACATATACATATACATATACATATACATATACACCTGAGGGGCTAGA
This sequence comes from Protopterus annectens, assembly GCF_019279795.1. Taxonomy (NCBI): domain Eukaryota; kingdom Metazoa; phylum Chordata; order Ceratodontiformes; family Protopteridae; genus Protopterus; species Protopterus annectens. Next base: position 738,765,752 of record NC_056728.1, read on the forward strand.
GGAAGAAACTAGAGCAAATGAATAAAACCTAGGCACAGATTGTGAGTACATGCTGATTCCACACAGAAAGAATCACAGCCATAAACTCAACCAGAGAGCAATGCTACTTGTTGCTCCACTGTGCCAATTATAGCCACTTGTATGTAATGACTCTAAACATACACTGCAGAACTTTGTGGTCAAATGAATACAGAAATACATAAATAACAGACATACAGGAATGCATCTACAAAAGTCAATGTTGTGAGAATGCAGTGTTCAACCCATTGCAACCCCCATACCTTTCAACTCTTAGATTAATCAAGAAGAAAGCTAAAAATAATGCAGGCCAAAGGACCAAAATTAGGGATAGATATCGCTCTAATATTACATACTTAGAAAGTTACTTGTATATCAGTCTTGGCATCAACATGCTTTTTTATGAAGGCTATTAGGTCTGAAACTAAAATGAATGCCATTATTTAGTGATTGCAGTGCTCATTTGCCAGAAAAAACACAAACGTTATGAAGAAAGGACCAACATATGAGGCAAAATCAGAGACATTCTTGCAAAACAAGCATCAATGACCTCATGCATTTCAACATGTATGTACACACAAGCCAGCACACATACACAGAAACACACACACACACACACACACACACACACACACACACACACACACACACACACACACACACACACACACACACACACACACAAAGACCTTTCAATTACAGCCACTTGTATGTATGACTCTGACTGTACTGTACACCACAGAACTTTGTGATCAAATGAATAAATAAATGCATAAATAACAGACACACAGGAATGCATTTCTTGTAGTTAACTGCTGAATGAATATAGTGTGAAACCAAAGCAACCCCGCCTCACACACATCTCTCAACCACGTAACTGAAAAATCAAGGAGAAAAACAAGCTAAAATATGTCAACAAAGGGAGCAAAGTCAGGGAATGATACTGTCTGTATATATTTAGAAAACTGATAGGATAATAAACTTTTTACATTAGGCTAGCATGATATTTCTGAATGCTAGTAAGCCTGAAAAGTCTGTCATTATTTACTCATAAAAAGAGGAAAAAAAACTTCCTGCTGTACTATTTATTTAAATTACACGCACACAACTTCCTGAATTTGTTTTCACTTTTCATCTGGTTGCCTAGGTCACCTGAGGCAATGGAAACAGCTCCTCACTGCTTCACACAGTGGTCTGGTGAGCTGCTTTCTGACCTCATTTCTGTCCTCTGTCTTCTGGTGAAGGCAGAAAGAACCTTGCAATGCCAGGCTATTTTAATGAATAACCCTGCAAGTGAAGTAAGCTGGGTTTGTTACATTACTTTTTTGAACAAATTATTATTATTATTTTTTTTTATAAGGTTTCTTGTTTTTACTGGGGGGGGGGGGCTGTAGCCCATTAGGTTAGGCCATGAGCCACCTCTGCTGGTCCATCTACGTGGCAACGTGACAAGGAAAATAGTTTGACTTTCTTGTTAGATATGCATCTTAACCCATTTTCTATAGACATTTTAAATGTTGTCAGTTACAATAATTTATCAGTTGATAATAGATTTTTATTAAGAGACTTTGAGAAGAAATCTATCAAGTACAAATATCTGATATGGGACAATTTATTTTTCAACTATTGTATTATGAACAAAAGGGTCCCAAAAGGTCTCAGAATTTCTGTAGAATAGGCCTAAAAATATAGAGTCAAACTTAATACATTTTAAGAAAAGACAGTGCCGTAGAAGGGAAAGATCTTTCTGGCTAAGCATGAGATGTACCAAAATAATAGTTCTCAAGGGAATGCTACAGAATGTTCCTTTTTCAAGGGAAAGGTATGTGTACTTGCAATGGAATGCTGGATAATGAGACAGTTAGGGCATGCTAGGCACCTACAAGTCTGCAAAACAAGACAAGGCATGAGAACCAAGGTTAGGGTGACTGGATATGGTTTCCAGACGAAAATCACTGGACTGAAGTGATACAATGTGAATATTCAGGACAGGGAAGTCAGTTGAGTCTGATGCAAGACTTGTTCGGATGTAGTTCTTATACTACCTGCATGCTGTCAGCTATTTGATGTATTATGCTGCTCTATACCATTTCATTATTCTGTGTGACATTTATATTTGCTATTATATGTTACTCACTACAATAAACTATTCTTAAGCAATCCATGGTCACAGAACTCTGATTTCTTACAAATAGTCTATTTTTTTTTTTTTGCGAAATCACCTGCAGATTTACCATGAGTAGTGCAAAAGGAAATGAAGTTAATTGTAAAACAATGGTACTTGCAAATATAACCAATACACTTCAAGGGATATTATCATTTCGTAGAGAATCTCTTTTTAATTTTGGAAGGAGAGAATGATATGATACATTCAATACTTTTATTGATTATATTAATAACTGAGTCTATATTATATGAGCGAAAGTTCATATGAACGAACGCTCTAATGAGCAAAAATGCCAGGCATCGAAACGCTTTTTCTGGGGTCGCAGTACAGTGAAGATAAGAATATTTGCCCTTTCCTCACTGTAGTGTGATCTCGGAGTTGGAATATATATTTAGCGGGGGGTGTGGGGGGCGCAGCCCCCCACAATATAACATTCGATGTCTGGCATTTTCGCTCATTAGAGCGTTCGTTCATATGAACTTTCGTTCATATAATGTAGACCCTTAATAATCAGCATTTTTAAAGAGCAGAAAAGTACTACTTATATTAGATTTTTACATTTAAATTTAATAAAATAAATGATGAGATACATAATTCTGTTTTTAGAAAGGTGGTTGTAAGTAATATTTTTTTGCAATTTACTACTGCTTATCTAATTTAGTTGAAAAGTGACATCATTAGAAGTGCTTCGGTAAGAGTAAGTAGGTTAAGTAAAAATGACACAGTATATAAGGAAGTTAAGCTGGAGTACATACAAATGTTCTTAAAGTGTACTGGTCACTTTCAGAAGTATCCTTGTTTTGCAATTGATTTAATATCTAGTTTTATTCCAAAAACTAGTCGGCAGCTTGTTTTTCTAGGAAGTAAGAAGCCACTACTGATGCATTTATCATGGAAATACTGTAGCTTATTTATATGTTTAGGTAGTGAGGTACTGTGGGTCAAGTCTTTCATGATGTCATGGCAGGCATTTTCAACTCTGAGAAAAAAATTATGGAGTCCTCCATATCAACAAAGTGAAATGCATAAACAAAACATTTCTTGCTTCAAAAACTGTATCATTTGGTATTGTTTACAGTATGGAGGTAATATCCATCTCCTAACATTTGTTGTTTTTCTTGCTTCGGAACATGGCCTGGGTTAACCCCTTTAAGTCAATAACATAGTATAATCCATGTTTTTCCATTCTCCTTTTATAAAATATGTTCCTGGTAGATATGGTTTCATGAGTAAAAATTAAATAACTTATGTATACTTGCTTAATGACACAAACTGAATGCAAACAAGAAGACAAACCATATTCAATATATGGAAAACACAAACCAAACCAGAAGCAAAATGCTGGCTCAAACAAGGATAAACATAAACCAATAAAATCAGTGAAGAGCCAGAGAAGAAGCAGTATAAAGCTACTCTAATAAACATGCAATAAGCAGACAATAAAATCTACAAAAAATAAAATAAATGATGAGTGCTTTCATACCCAAACAAGGTGCTTCATCAGATCTACTTAAAAGCTAATACATTCACATTTAAATAGTGTAAAACTACCACCTTAAACCTTGTGACTTCACGGCAGGTCTTAAAGGGATATGATCATTCAATCCCCTACCCCTAGTTGCTTGCTGCAACATACTCCATTTGGTCTCAAGTCTCTCTGTATAAGTCTTTATATCCCTATGTCTTTCAGTTGTAAAATACAGTTCAAGAACCAGAATTTTAAAAACATGCATACTGCCCACATCAACTATATGTTTACCTAGCGCATTCTCTATATCACCTCTATTGATACTATATAAATGCTCCCTAACCCTGTCCCTAAGAAAGCAGTTAGTCTTCCCAATATAATAACTTTGACATGTTTCACATGTCGCAATGTAAACAACATTTTGCTTACTACAGTCTGCACAAATGTCAAACTTAAACATTCGCCCAGTATCAGGATGTATAAAACAGTCACCTTCTCTAATATACCTGCAAACATTACATCCTCAACATGGAACAGTACCTATCCTATCTGACAATTTCTTTCTGTTCCTACCAGCCATCGAAAGGCTTATAACACAACAGTCTCTTAACTGAAGTATAGTTTTTAAAAGAAAAATAGGCTCATCACCAAGCACATCCCTACATTTACTATCAGATATAAGTATCCTTCAATGTTTCCTAATAATATCACAAACAGAATGAACATTACTAGAATATATCGACACATCCTTAACCGATCAATAGCAGCATCCTTGCTCTCCATAGTACCACCACCTTCTCTCAAAAGATAGCGTTTTGCTCTTGTTTGCTGACAGGACAAGACTTCATTCTGTACTTGGAGTATATCAAAATCAGGATAACCTCTCTAACAAAACTCACTAGTGAGAACATTAAAGGAAGAATACATCTCACTAACCTTAGTAAGCAGTCTAGCATTCCTAAAAATGTAATCTTTGTAACATTCCTCTTTAAATATTGCGGGTGTGTACTGTGAGCATGTAGCAGGTTATTCGTTTCACATAATTTCTTATGTATCACTGTTTCAAAACCACCCAGTGTCTTGATGATACATACATCTAAAAAGTCAATCTCACAAGCAGAGTACCTAAAAGTAAATTTTAAAAAATTAATTGTAACCTGTAAATAGTCTACAAATCTATGCAAAGAATCTACTGATCCAGTCCAGACAAGGAAGACATCATCAACAAAGCAACCATAATATAAAATTAAGCTTTGATACACATTCTTAGCACTAAAAACATACTCTGATTCCCAATATGCCAGCAACATGTTCACGTCACTGTTCGTGCACATGGTGCCCCATAGCAACATCTACATTCTGAATGTAATACTTAGCAAAGGAAAAGGCATTGCTTTTACATCAAGTAAAAAGCATATCAAATACACTTGATTTGCCATATATACAGCATGCTTATTCAAAAAAAAGGCTTATGTAATCAATGCCTACATCATTCAGGATAACAGCGAATAAAGACACTATATCTATTGTAACTAATAGATATTCATCAACACAACTGGTATTCACACATTCAGATAGACTGCCTAAAAATATTTTGTAACTCCAAGAATATTTTCTGCTTTATCAATAATCGGAAGAAGCTGTTTCTTGACATAGATAGACAGGGACTCTGTAACCCATCCCTTGCTTGAAACTATAGGTTGGATATGGGGATTATCTAAAGACTTATGCACTTTGGGGGAGCCCATACATCAGCGGTACCAGCGGATGCTCAACTAAAAAATAGTCATAATGTTCTCTGTCAATAACACCTTCCATCAAAATGTCATGTACATATGTATTAACATTACTGATGATCTTATGAACATCAGGTCTCCTACATTCAGTATAGGTAGAAGAATCACTTGGCAGTTAACATATTGTTCAAATGACATGCAGTGTCCATCACAACATTCCCTCCTCCCTTAACAGATGGATGAATATATGTCATCATGTGAGACCATTTTTTTTGCAGTTTACTCATGTTAAAAAAGTCTTTCTTACATTTCCTGCTAAAAATTCTAAGATACCATCCTCACACATCTTAGTAAACACTTCCACAAGGGGTGGATTCACAGGTACATAATTGCTAGACTTCTTAAAAGTCAGTGAGGAGGTAGTCCCATCAACAAATAAAAGTTTCAAAGTGATATTATGAACAATTTCAAATTCAGCAAAACATCATGTAGATACGACCCTCTTGCAGGAATAAAAGATAAACCAAAGTTCAGTTCCTTACTTTGTTCTGCAGTAAGTGTAACAGATGAAATATTAACTATCAGGTCTTTGGAACTTTCCTTCGAACGGCAGGACCCAGCTCCAACTGACCTTTCAACTGCATTCACTTGCAGCCGAACCCATTCCTGCTCCTTGATTATCCCCTTACTTCTTGCCTGATGGTATTCACAGGTTCTAGTAACTGAAGTTGCAAAAAATGTTGATTGGTGGAAACTGGAACATCAACTCCCACTTTCAAACCCAGGGAATACTATGTCTGATACTATGGTCATCATGCTCATCTCTCATCTGCTTACCAAGTGCATTACTGTCTACTTCCTTTACATTTCTGATTTATGTTCAGTTATCCTCTCTTTTAACTTCCTTGTACACTTTCCTATTTGGACGGCATGACATTTGATACAATTCGCCATATAAACAATAACTGACATGCTGCATATAGCATAGCAGCCAAACAGATACTTTCTACATGTAACTGGATGTACAAATTAATTTTCTCTCAATATCATTTCAGCATTTACAACTATAACATGGAAATGTACCCTTCTTCTTAGTCTGTTTAGGGGGACTATTTTAATTGTTTGATCTACTATTGTGCTTTATTATTGTGCTTTTTAATTGGGGCTGTGTCATATGATTAGAGTATTTAATTAATCAAGTGATTGTATTTTTTGTATATACACTGAATAAGGGCTAGCCTTGAGACTTTGTGGCTTTGGATTAAACTTGTTGGTTCTGGATTAAATTTGGACTTATTGCTTTCATTCTGCATATCTAATACTTGGAATTTTAGTTTTTGCGTTTTGAACTGTTTTTCTCCAAGACGTGTTCACCTCAGTGCTCGTCCCATTTTCTGTTTTTGCTGCTATGGGATTGTTTGGATCAGCCTTGGGTGCCAAGTGATATACTTAAGATGACACAACCTTCAACTCTTATGGATAGTGATGTGAGGTTTACTGCTATCAGCCGACGTCTACATCAGTTAATGATGATAAAGAATAACCCATTGGTCATACATTTGAATGAACCATCTACTGTCTATTTGAAAAGTAAAGAATTACCTAATAATGATTTTATTTTATTTATTATTTTATTTTTATTTTTATTTACATTTGTTGACCGGGAGTGTCTGACTGGACATGGGTCCATTTTCAGTGGAGGACCGGGGAGAAAAGCTCCACAGTTAAAATAAACAGACAGTAGTTACATTGGATTACATAGCGATTAATTTAACATAGCAATTAATTACAAACGTATTTACAGATGAAGAACATAGTACATCAGTAGACAACTAGAATCTTTATCTGCGAAGTACATAACAGACATTAACAAATGTTACAATAAGAAGATCCTGCTGTATAATAAGTACTAGGCTTATGAGTATCTCAGCTTGCTATAATCAAGGTAATTAGTGGCGTGGAAAGAAAGGTAGTGGTTGGATGGGGTGGGTGATATTAGAGTGGGAGTTGCAAGGGCATAGCCAGCATGTTTTTAGGTGTGCTTTTAGTAAAGTTTTGAAGTGGGTGCATGATGGTATGGAGGTATTTGTGGGTGGGAGGGAGTTCCATAATTTGGCTATGGTGCAAGAGAATAGTGCTTCACCAGCAGAGTTATTGGCTTTAGTGATCTGCAAGTGATTTTTGTTGCTGGATCTTAGTGGTCTGGTGGTGCAATAGGGTTGGAGTAGATTCTGGAGGGATGGGATATTTAGTGGATGGTTTATTAGTTTGTGGGCGAGTGAGAGTTGATACCATTGAAGGAGGTGAGGCAGTTCAAGCCAGCCCAGTTCAGCAAGTGAGAGACAGTGGTGACTATGGTAGGATGCCCCTGTGGCGAATTTGGCGATTTTGTTTTAGCAGGTCTCTAGCTTGTTTAGATCGCATTGCCTTAGGTTGGTATATATTGGAGAGGCATAAAGTGAGGTGGAGATAAGATGGGAATTTGCTACTGAAATCTTTGCTGCTTTGGTGAGAAGTTGCTTATTTCTGTATAATGCTCCTAGTTTTTTGTGGACTTTTTTTATGGTCATGGATATGTGAATGTCAAATTTTAGTTTTATTATCTATTTCCACTCTTAACAATTTGGTGTGTTCAGTTGGGTATATAGTGGTGTTGTCTTTTGCTGTGATGTTAAAGTGAGAGTTGTTTTGAGTATGTTTGGTGGGTTGGAAGATGAGTAGTTTAGTTTTGTTTGGGTTGAGTATTATTGGGCATCGGATAACCAAGTTTCAACAGAGGAAAAGGCTTTCTGTGTGACTTTTTGCAGTTTGGGTAGGGACTGGGCTAAACAGATGATGGTTGAGTCATCTGCGTATTGTATGAGTGTGCCATGTTTGGTGGCAGACGCTAGATTATTGGTGAAAACAGAAAAGAGTAGGATTCCAAGGATAGATCCTTGGGGAACCCCTATGGAGACAGGTAGTTGGGGAGATATGTCATTCTGCCATACAACAGATTGTTGGCGGTCAGACAGGTAAGTCTGAAACCAGTTGGTGACTGATTGAGAGAAGGATAGGTTACTGAGGACAGAGATGAGTTGTTTGTGTGGGACCATGTCAAATGCTTTAGATAGGTCTAGGAAAGTAGCAGAGGAGAGATAGCCATTGTTTTTATGCTGAAGGATAGTGTTAGTAAAGGAGAGTAAGGCAGTGGTGGTGCTATGGTTTGGTCAGAAATCATGCTGAGTATTGGAAAGGAGGTTGTTAGTAAGGAGGTAGTCTGAGACCTGAGAGTGTATGCATCTCTCTAGTATTTTGGAGAGTGGAGAGAGAATAGCTATGGGGCAGTAATTGGTTAGTTCTGTGGAGGGGCCGCCTATGTGGAGGGGAATTATATGTGATACTTTCACATTGTGGGAACGTAACTTTCTGACAGAGATCAGTTAATCAAGATGGATACTGGGTAGGCCAGAGCATCAGCTGCGATTTGTAGGTATTCACTTGGGAGGTTGTCTACTGCTAATTTGGTGGGCCTAAGTTGGAGGTAGGTACAGGAGAAAAAGAGAAGGCAGTGGGGAGCTTACTAGTTGAAGGTGGGGGTTGGAGGGGAGGGGGATTGTTTTTAGCTAGTGATAGTATGGTTTGTGTGATGTGTGTGTTGAATGAGGTAGCAATATTTTCGGAGGAGTGAGGGATGTTAGGAGGAGGGGTACTGACTTTACCTGGGTGGAGGATGGAGTTTATGGAGGACCAGAATTGTTTGGGGCTGTGTTGGGAGGAGTCTAGGGCAGACTGGTAGTATTGGAATTTGTCCTGTTTTATTAGCTTTTTGACTCTATTGCGTAGTTCTAGGAATTTCTGTCTAGTTGAGGGGGTTTTGTTTTTTGTGCCAGTGCTCCCAGGCTTTATCCCTGTTTTTCATTTCTGACTTAGTGGTTTTCTGTAGCCATGGGGAGGGTTGTGCTTTGGTTCTGGAAAGTTGTATGGGGGCATGGTAATTAAGGATGCTCAGGAAGGTAGTATTACAAAATTCAACTGGGTCATCAAGACTAAAGTACTTTAGAGGATACCAGTTACATTCTTTGAGGGATGAGATGAATGTGAGTGGGTTAAAGTTTAGTTTTTTACGTATTTGACGGTAGATGACAGGTTTAGCTTGGTATAGGTATTTTTTGAGTAGGAATGTTGGGGAGTGATCACTGATAAAAACTGCCAATACAACCTCATTTAAATAAACTATTATAACAATATTAAAAATGTTAAAAACCATAGATGTACTATATGGTATGTGAAGATAAACAACTTACATAGAAAAATATATACATACAAAACAAAATATTGAATACTGAATATAATATAGGTGGTGATTAATAATAATAATTGTATATTAATTGTTACATCCACATAGGCTCAATGGCAGAAAAATGTAGATATATAACCATCATGTACTAATAAGAATAAAAATAAATTCATCAATAAAATCACAGAGTCTACCCACACCACCTTATACTGTAAAATAAAAAAAAATAAATTTGATACTTATACGTTAAGTTTTTGATGTCAACTTTTTTAATCTTATATAAATGTTCATATATATGGGTTTTAAGCTTCCTCTCCATCTTGCCAATGTAAAGGCCCTCTACATGAAAACATGTCAGTAATGATCTTCATTTGGTCCCCATAGTCTCCTCATGGAGGACATACTTACTTACTTCGGATGCATTGCCCTTTAAGTACATTCTAAAGATGTGTGGGGATGACAGCTACATTGTTGTATTGTAATCATCATTGGAAAATGATTTTCTATCTTTTTTTTTTTGACAAAACCCATCACCTGTATATATGATGTATAAGTATATGGTATACAATACCTCAAATCTGTGTGTAAATCTAAAAAAAATTTTAAAATTGTAAAAATATTATAATAATCTAAATATATCTTCAACTGATAATTTCAAAAATAAAATAAATCATTGTAATATTCACTTGGTATAACAAACATGTTTTCCCACTCAAGCATGACGAGAGCCTTAAATGATGGGGCACAAGATGTCCCCATAGCCACTCCCCGTCTCTGTCTAAAATATTCTCCTAGAAATGTATGTAAATTGTGGTCAAGTACAAGCCCATCATGTCAGATAGAGAAGACAAATATCCCAGAGAAGTTCAGAATATTTCCTAAGGCTGTGTTGCCAATTCAAAATAGACCAGTTATGACTAAAACAATCTTTGGACATCGATGGTGAGACGAAACATCTCTCGTGAGGGAACATTGTTGTATACATGTTTACACCAGGTCAATAGTTACCCCTAAATTGAATGTTTTAGATTTAGAACCGAGGATAAATAGGGTCTAGGGGTTATCATTATACATTGTGTATTTTAGGAATTAGGCTTGATGTTGTTAGACTAGAGATGTATTCATTTCTTATAAATAAACACCTAGTTGTCAGGCTTCATAATCCTGATATCACTATTTGCAACCACATGATCTAAAACACAATCTCTCTCCAATGTGAGGTTATCACAAAAAGTGAAACCATGGGTCCCTCTGAATGTTTCCATTCCACCTATATGGAGGTCCAAGCAGACCATCTCTCTCTTGTTGCCACGTGAGGGGGTAAGCTAGGTGAATATAAGCACTTTTTTAACTGTACCTCTTAGGTGAACCAAATGTGTGTCATCTTTTAAACTGTAATGCCAAAGTCTGACAGTCACAGTACAATAACCGTATTAATCGTATCAACCACATTTGTCATTTGATGTTGGGATGAATTTCATCCCCTACTAAACAACGTCAAAAAACTCATGTATAATATACTTCAAAGTGAAGTTGTGTAAATGAAAACCAGAAAAGGTATAGGTACTTTTGATTTGATTGGTATTATATATGATGATTTCAATATATAATAGTTAGTTTCTCCTTCACAAGGGGAAATATCTTGACAGTATTCCTCCTTGACAATGTAAGAGTGGGGGGAATATTGGTGCCTGATGAAACCTCTCTCCCCTGAAATTGCATCTTCTTCTCTTCTTTTGGATCTCTACCTGTGTTGTTGTGTTGGCTCAGAGGCTCAGAAACCCTATTCAGATCTCTTTCCAATTTATCTAATTTCCTATTATAAATACCATTAGCTTTTGAATTAGCTGTTCTAAAATTGTTTGTTAAAAAATCCTGCCAAGAGAGTCAAAACTTGGTCCTGTTCATCATTCACAATTCAATATCATTTTTTTTTAACACCACCCTTTTTTTTTTTTCATCATTAAGTTTCATGAATATATTCAAAACATTGTCAATCTTAACACTCTTAATGTTACTTAATTTTTACCCAACAAAAAATTTTTTTGATTTAATAGAATCGGTTGATGCATTATATTTCATCTCATCCTGCACAGTCTCACCATTACCCAAAAAAAAAAATCAAAACTCTTCATTAAGGAAATTGTTTATCATCAGAATAATTAGTCTTTAACACCTCAGCTGTTTTTTGGGTCCTAGCCCGGTGTGTGTCATTAGAGTGAAAGTGAAAAGAGGCTAAAATCAAATGTAAATTTTGGCGTCTTCCATTAAATTGTCATCAACATCCTTTCATTACAAGAAAAAAGCGCGTTGTTCACTGAATTATGAATTATTCCTTTGGCCATGTCTCGACTGGCTAACCCATAGTCCCGAGAATTTAGTTTAGATGAACAGAAGCAGCATTGGAGCCCTTGGCAAGCAATTGCCAACACTATACAGCTCTACTACTACAGTGCCAGAAGAGTTTCCAGAGCTCCAACGCGCTCCAAACGTCGAACTAGCGTCAGATTTACTTCCACGCTTTCATGCGTAAAATAAAATCTAAATCTCAATCTGCTCAATGGAGATGAGTGTCAGCCATCAGTCAGACTGAAGAAGAGAACCAAGTTCAAAAAAAAAACTGCAAAAAACACACAACACAAACAAGTAGTAGACCGAGGCAGGGGCTAGAACAGAAGGCTGTAAATTCCAATAATCCACGCAAACAAATGTCGCCATCTAATAAATCTAATGTATTGTAGTTAGAGCTCCACAGCCCAAAAAAAACAGAAAAATAGCTTTTTACATCCACCTACAGCAAACTTCTTTCAGAACCACCTGGTACCGTTAGTTGATTTAATAGAGAGCTGGCTATTGAAACGAAAAACCTTGCTGGCAACTACTCATATTGGCGGTTTGGCGCAAGCTAATTATTAATTAAATAATGGCTATCTGATAAGCAGCCTGTTATATATGACTGGGGGTTCTTACTGACTAGTATCCAGTCCAGGGTAGTGTGCTTGCTGGAGTTTTTATTTATCCTGGTTGGCTACTGGACTAGTTGGGTGAAGCCATGAAGGTTTACATGATGGGTTGGATGGTTGCCAGAACAGGATTGCCAGTCAATATTGAAATCAACTAAAATTATAGTTTCTTGGGGGAGATGGTGGGTAGACCAGCTGAGGAGGTTTTCTAGTGGAGGTATATTCTAGCCAGGTGGGAAGTAGCATCCAATTATGTTGATGGTTTTGCTTTGGTTTATTCTGAGGTTGGTATATATTATTTCTTCATTGCCTATTTATGGAGCTGTTGATTTTAATATTTGGATGTTTAGATGCTGTTCAAATATTATAGCTACACCTCCTCCTTTCTTGTTTAGTCAGTCTACTCTTAGTATACTGTAACTGGTAGGGAGTATTTGCTCACTGGTAATGTGAGTTTTTAGCCAGGTTTCTGTCAGGATGACTATATCTGTGGAGTACAAGTCTATGGTGGCATGGAGTTCATGGACTTTCTTGGATATGCTTCTAATATTTAGGCTTAATAGAAGGAAGTCACTTGGCTTTCTATTGGCTGTGATATGGGAGAAGATGTTGTTTCTAGTCTGATTATGAGGATTGGGGTTGGAGATGGTAGGGCCAGGGTTGGGGTGGATGTCTCCATTTAGGGCTAGTTTTGATATGCATGAGGTTATTAGTTTTCTCAGTTTTTGAATGTGTTTGATTATTAGGGAAACTTTATGATTGCGCTCTGTGGGTAATAGGTATGGTGGGGGGTTTCTATGTTAAGTTGTAGGGATGCTTTATGTTTGAGTAATATAGTTGGTAGAATATGTGAGGGGGACATAGGGATAGTTCTTGAGTTGGTGGGAGGGGAGCTGAGAGAGGGTGAGACATGAGTGGCAGTGTGAGTAGTAGTACAGTAGTAGTGGTTGACTGGGGGAATGATGGAGCTTTGGTAAGATGTCAGATATGCAAGGAGAGTGCATGCATTGAGTACAAGGTAAGGTATGCTTGTACATGTCAGTTGAGGAGGTGTGATAGTAGTGGGAAGATGGAGGAGATAGTTTTGGGTTAGTACTGTGGTTGGCTATTGGAAAGATGGGAGGGGTTTGTGACTGTAATAAAGGTAGGACCACTGGGGGCAGGAGGGAATAGGGGGCAGGGTGGGGAGCAGAGCGGGTAGAGACCCTGTTAGTAGCTCTTATGAGGGGCTGGAAACAATCAGGTAACAGATTTTAATGAGAAAATTACAGTATTGAAAAGGAAGGCGCAATCTTTTAAAAAAAACTACACTGTCAGCATCTTAGTTTTTCTGCATATTTGGAATATGGCATTATCCCACATGGACTTAGAATACTTAAAATGTTGTCTTATTGAAATGCTTATCCTGAGTTACTTAGAAAATGGCAAGAGCTAAATTTAAAGTTAAGCACCAACTGCATGAAATTAATGAATGAGTTCTTCTATAAAATAGAGCTTGAACTGCAGGATGAAATTGTAAACACATGAGAATGACTTAACTGAATTACCTGCATTTCATGAGAACCCTCTGATATACAATATGATGTTAGAAACTGATAAATGTAAAAAACATAAACTTTCTAGGAAATTCAATGATTTTAAGAAAGTAATATTTTTTCATGGCCAAAGGAATGTTGCACTAACCTTGCCAATGATTTGAGAAAGGCTGTGAATAATGTGGCAAGAAAATCAATGGACACATTGGATGACTTTTCTTTAAATGAAGGCAATGGCACATTGGGTGCTCAGATTGAATATACAGCTAATCATAGAAATTTATAGAAAATGCTGCCCCAGTACAAACAGTTCAAACAAATATCTTGGAAGAGCGAACGGAAACTACCCACACTGCAGAGGTGAATGGTAGATCCCATCCCACTGAGGATTATCTGAAGAGCTTGATACCTTTATAAATAAGACTTCTGGAAGCAGTGGAAACAAGAATGAGGGATCCATTAAGAGGCAGACTATTGGCAAAAGAAGGCGGGGGAAGAAGATTGTGTAGCAAGGGGCTGCAAACCTGAAGCAAAACAAAAGGTCAAGGGAATTGAACAAAGTCTCTATTGTAAATTTGTCTAACATATTTTTAAGGGAACATGATATAACCTTATTACAAAAGGGGTTGCAATTTATTCCTTTGAAAAGTGACAATTTTGTTAATGCTTTGACAGACTTAAAGATGTTTGTTAGAAAGATCAGCTTAAAACTTGTCCTTAAAGACTCCTTGTCTACTAAGCCTCAGGTATGTAGAACACCTAGTCTTTTTACACCTGTTAACTGTCCAATATTAAATGCGTTTAGTGAAATATGTGAGTGTGATATATGACAATATTACGCTCAAAGGGAAACAGTATAATTTGACTTTCCATGAGAATGTAGTATTAAAGAAGTTGGAAAGTAACAAAGATATTGTAATAACTGTAATAACTGTAATAAAGCAGGCAGACAAGGGTGGAGATATGGTATATCAGACAAAACTGCTTATGATACATATATGTTTGAGTTTTGAAATGATACAAGTACATTTATTGAGATTAGTAAGGCGGATATTTCTAAATACGTGAGTAATGTAAACATGAGTATAGATATGAATTTTTTTTTTTGCAGTTAACAATTATACTGGTAATGAATTGTTTATTTTAATGTTCCTTATCCAGTAGCACCAGTCCTTTATGGACTACAACGATGAGACCTATTGCCTCAGGAGGTGGCTGGTCACTGAGTCTATTTCAATATA
This sequence comes from Protopterus annectens, assembly GCF_019279795.1. Lineage (NCBI taxonomy): Eukaryota > Metazoa > Chordata > Ceratodontiformes > Protopteridae > Protopterus > Protopterus annectens. Next base: position 738,781,159 of record NC_056728.1, read on the forward strand.
TTTACAGTCCGTTTTGAGTAAATATTTATTAAAAGTGATGAGCTACATACAAGATACCAAAGACTTTTACAACAGTTATATAACTTGTATGATGCACACAAGGAACACATTGTTGTTACCCTAGATATTAAGTCCCTGTTTATAATGATCCCTATTGATTTTGGTCTAGAAATCATATGTAGTTTTCTGTGCATAAACACTCACATGCATAGTAGACAAATAGGAATGATTTGTGAACTTCTTGAAATTATATTGAACAACAATGTGTTTATGTTCTATAATCACATCTGTCTTCAAAGAACTGTTGTGGCAATGGGGACTTCCATAGCTAACACGTATGCTCATATCACTGTAGCACAATGGGAAGAGAGCTTTGTATATAATTGTACAAAAATATTTAAGGACAAGGTACTCTTTTTCAAGCGTTTTGTGGATGATGTTTTTTCTTCTGTTGGGTGAGGACTGTGATGATTTTAAATCATTTGTTGATTATTTAAATCAAGCAACTAATTTTTTACATTTTATAGCACAATGTTCTGATGAGACTTTCAATTATTTGTATATCAGTTTAATAAAAAAAATGGGAATGCTATCACTACCTCTGTTTTTATACAGGAGGTTCAAGTGAACCAATATACCCATAGAAAAAGCATGCATGCACCACATATGTTTAAAGCCTTAGTCAGAAGGCAAGTATTAAGGGTCAGTCGGTTAAATACAGATGATGCACAATGTTATAATAAAATGGATGAGATTGAAGATTAATTTAAAGAATGTGGCTACAGTAATACTTTATTGCAAAAGATTAAGAATGAGGTGAAGAATAGTAGGCACATGGACGCTAGACCATATTTTGCAAGGAACTGCAGGGATTTAAATACTACTACAACCTATAGAAAGCATGAACATATGCAATATGTTACCATGTATAATAGGAGATTGGGGGGGTTAAAAGTATGATCTTTAAAAACTGGAATATCCTAGGTACAATGCCTGCAATCAAAAGAATAGTTGGTGAAAAGCCATGTTTTGCCTATAGGAATAGTTCCATTTTAAATAAATGATTATGTTATAAAGATTTTTCTGATAGACCTCCTGAACAGACTAAAAAGAATGGTACATTTCCATGTTATAGTTGTAAATCCTGTAATGATATTGAGAGAAACAATTTATACACCCAGATGCAGGTAGAACGTATCGGTTTGGCTGCTATGCTACATCCACCATGTCCGTTATTGTTTATATGGCGAATTGTATCAAATGTCATGCTTTCTATATAGGAAAGTATTCAAAGAAGTTAAAAGGGAGGATAACCGAACATAAATCATATAGCCAGTAATGCACTTGATAAACATAAGAGAGATGAGGGTGATGAGCATAGATTTCACTTTAGAGTGCTAGACACTAGACACAAAAGTAGAAGGGGTGCTGACATAAATAACATTCATGAGATATGTGGATATCAATGGATTACATGGCTAGAAGCAGAACGTGCACCGGGTTTAAATATGGCTGTCAGCATAAAACCAATTTTAAGAAAGAAACAAATTATTTTAAAGTAGCTGTTACTATAATTGAATCTTATATTGTATTATCTTTATATTTCTACTGATTTTTTACAGGGAGCTTACCCCATAGTATTTTTATTTTAATTGTTTGATCTACTATTGTACTTTAATATTGTGCTTTTTAATTGGGGCTGTGTCATGTGATTTTATTAGAATATTTAAGTAATCATGTGACTGTATTTTTGAATGTACACTGAAGGAGTGCTAGTCTCGAAAGCTTTGTTGTTTTGGATTAAACTTGTTGGTTCTGGAATACATTTGGACTTATTGCTTTTGCTCTGCATATCCAATACTTGGAGTTTTAGTTTTTTTTGTAATTTGTAGCCCTACAGCACTGAGTGCAGCTACCATGAGGATGTTTCTGTTTTAGCCTTAACCCCTCTGTTGGTGACTGATATGAGTGCCTAAATTACAATGGGGGGGGCCCCATGCACTCTCTTAGATGCATGCGAGTACTCTTAAACATACCTTTAGGGTTACCTTCGCTAGCTTGGAAGTACTAGGCCCATGTCACTCTCAGTCACTCTAATCCCTGTTATCATGCAATCCTCCACTTCCACTGGAGCAATTAAGCACCAGGAAAACCACCATTATCCTCTCCAAGCCAGTGTAAGCTGCACCATTTTCACCCTTCCCTATCTGGCTCTTCCAGTCAGGGCTATAGTTTTCTTCCAGAAGCCCTCAACCTTAAAACAAACCTTTAAAATCAATAAATGGAACTAATCTCTTATTTTCAGTTATCTCCAACTGCTAAATTACTGAAAGGAACACTGACGTCTGAAAAAAGCACGGAATCACATCCACTGACAAATGCAGCATGTATTTATTCCTACATAATACAAAAACACTTTCCAACTAAAGTGTTCTGTGGCAATCAGTAAACCCCTTGAGTTTCATCTTCTAGCTGCTGGTTAGTAAAAGCAATTTTACAACAGATGCATATTTGTGGTCCTTACCTGTTGCACCAGTATAATATATACATACATACATATATATATATATATATATATATATATATATATATATATATATATATATATCTACACACACATTTAATCTATGCTATGCAATTATTCCCATTTTCGTATTTTGGGTTATTAATGATATATTTCCTGATCTCATATCTTTGTAGTTGTCCCTGTGCATAAGCAGCAAATATAAATGCATTTTGAAATTGATCTAGCATGCATGCAATGAGTTTTCAAAATAATTTTTTCTTTGACATCCTAGTGATGAACTCAACAAAAAGTGACATAAACATCAAGATAAGAAAATGTCCAGAAATAGGACAACACCAAGAAAGCTAGCAACAAGAAAAATTACCTCTCTGGACAAAACAGAACAATTTGCAGAATCAGAATCAGAATCACATTTATTGTCTAGGTAGGTGCACATACAAAAAAATTGACTCCGGTTTCAGTGACTCTCCAAGTATGACTTACATAAACAAAATACATACAACTTTTAAGAACAAGACAAATGACATACATGCAACTATTAAGAACAAGACAAAAAAGTAAATATACATATACATGCAAAGTGCAACTCAGTGCAAGAAACACTGAAATAAACTCTGAAATAAACAAGTATTAAAAATATGTAAACAATACTGCAGAATCCTTGGAGACTTGAGAAAAAGAATACTCCAGCCTCATAAGCTGAGTTAACCTTTTATGAATGTGATGGCCTGTGTAAAAAAACTGTTCCCATATCTATTTGTTTTAGTGTAGGCCATCACGTATGATGGTTTAGCTTTCCCGTATGTAGTATTTCCTATTAATATGCAGTTAAAATAAATTCAGGCTGCTTTATAATCAATTCATATTGATTTATTGAAACCACTTTTATAACATGTACATTTTAAAGGTCAGAAGCTAATAAATGCAATAGTGCATGTTGAAAAAATGTAATCTTAGTGAATGCCTTGGGGTTTACTCGCCTATCTGAAATAATGTTACTGACTTAATATACCCCTATCTAATATCCTGCTAGCACTGTCTATGAAACATTGTGTCATTCTCCCATTTGGGGAAAATGGCATCCCCACTAATTATCACATTAATAAGAACATACTAAACATGCAGTCAGTCGTGAGGGTCTTGGGCACCCAGGTTGATAGCAACCTCATTTTTGACTACCACGTTGCCTCTGTTGTACAGAAGACTTTCTACATGGCCCACCTCATAAGTAAAGGTATTTCATCCAGGAACAAGGCGGTCATAATATCCCTGTATTCCTCCCTTATTTGACCCATTATCGAGTAAAATGACCCTTCGGCATGTACCTTGCCAAGCACATTCAGCAGCCGTAGAGACCACAGACATTCCTGACCAGGAAAATCTAGGGCCTCAAACACCTGTCCTATACATATAAGCTTAAAGCCCTGTCCCTCTACTCAGCCTCATACAGACTGCTCAGAGGTGATGTGTGTCTAGCATACAAGGCCATCTCAGACCCAGCCTTGATGGAGTTACTGCATATCTGTAAATCAAACTCCACTCGCACAACCACCATGCAAGGCCTCAACCTGGTCTGAGACATTAATAGAACTTGTTGGCGGTATAGATTTGTGTCCCAAAAACTCCCCCATCTGTGGAATAGGCTCCCACTCCATGTCAAGCAGAGTATGTCTCTAGCCCTCTTTAAGAGGAACCTGGATGACTGGATAGGAAACAGAAAATACACCCCTGGAATCCCACCAGTGTCCCTGCAGGACAGGGAAACAGGTGCTGACTTGGAGGGAACATGGAAGAAATTCTTGGCTAGGCTTATAAGGGCCTCTGGGCCAATAGCCAAGGGCCTCTGGGCCAATAGCCTAGTATCATCCTATGAACCTATGAACCTATAAGTATACGGCTGATATTGCTAACATTAATATTTCTTTAAGTGTTTGACAGCACTGTTAATCCCTATAAATCTTTCCTTAAAAACTGTCAATAATTTATTCTGTTAGTCCAAACCACCCATATACAGATGGTGGTTAACTAGAAACCTGTAACAGGATCAGGGACAGTTGGCTTTTATGTCAAACAGGAGCTTTAGATATCATTTATAGGCATGCTGTTAGAGATGATTACAACTGGAAGGCATAACTTGTAATAAGGAATAAATGTTTGTAAGGTAATAGTGAAGGCTAAGCTCTTTAGAAAAAACATAAAATCATTACACATGTTGAAAAAAAATCAGTTTAACAGCTGTTTTGAACCACACTCAGCATGGAATATTTGAGTTTATGTATTTATTGTTGCAGTGGTTATGCAAAAATCGGGAACAGCCACATGTTCAGATACATTACGGTACCAGATATCATCATTATGTGGGACAAAACTCAGTGAATCAGTTATCCAAAATGAGGAAATAAATGTAAATGTGTGGTTGTCTAATGGCTTAAATGCCTTACGACCATGACGAGATCAGTCATTTGAAGTGGTGGGCATGCTTAAATTTAAACTTCCACACTTTGTGGCCTTCAGTGAAAAGGAGTGATATTTGGGAAAAAAAAACACTACAAAAACTCACTCATAATTGTATGTATCAGCCAATGAACATCAATGGTATCTGAAAAGCAATAAAGTACTTTTAGAACCAAAGTTATGACTTCATCTCATGAAAAGGTACATTTTAGCTGAGAGAACAAATCAGTAAGCAAAGAAAAATGCAGAATTCATCCATTCACTCATCTTCTGATACTTGTTTTATCATATTTAGAGTCACAGAGGAGCAGAACCCTCTCAGAAGCCAGTAAGCAAAAGACATAAGACAATAAGACAGAGAATCAGTCTTCAGGATGCATACACACACACACACACACACACACACACACACACACACACACACACACACACACACACACACACACACACACACACACACACACACAAATCTCATTCACACACAAACCCATATACACGCACAATCACACAGACATCACACATCTGCACACCATGCACACATATATAAACTCATGGCAAAAGACCACATAATGAAGCAGAGGTGAACAGTAACAGAGAGCAGTACACATCTGGAGCAGTGCTACAACAGGGTGCATGAATGACATGAATGATGTTAGTATGCCTAAGGTAGTGCGTGCCACGGCATGTAGTGCAGCAGCAAATTGTTGCAGTCAGAAAATTATGTTTGTGATTCACACACTGTGCAGCATTGCTCTTCGCTATGGAGCTACATGTGTCGAATGTATGACCATGGAGTTCATGTCTTGTGCAAAATGGCATGCGCATGACTCATGCTGCTGGTATGTATGGTTAGCACATTGTGCACATGAAGTGATTCATGACACTGGTACTATCTTTCTTCATTTGCGTAACCTTCACTCTAACTGCATGCTGTTAGCATGACATGAAGCACCATCACCATCTTGCTCAACACTGCTTGCAACCGCACAACTAAATATAGAGAAATTTGAGTAAAGCTCTGTTGGGAGAAGCATTGCAGAGTTAAGGAAGGAGTCTGGTCTGGTTAAGTACCTCACCCACAACTACAAACTATGTGATGTCTATCAGTGACAATCAGGTACATGATTTGTTGTATATGGCACATTAGGGTCTGCTTTTGTATGGGTGAGTAAGCCAGGAACACAGGATACTGCGGGTATGACTTGCCATTATAGTGGGGGTTCAGGGCCATAAATACAGACAACAGTACACTAACACATGGGAAGGACTGAGGTTGGGGGATAGCAATAACTGCAGCTATTAACCAGGTCCATATGGGAAAAGCCACAGCCATTATCATGTGCATGCTATAGTGGAGCAAATGCTCCAAATGAATGATGTGCATTGTCCTTAATTGTACATGTACTAAAATGGTCACTTGAGGTAGGCATGGCACAGGAATGTTCACTAGTCAGAGGAATTAGCTGCTATTGCAGACTCTCCACACACATGGTATGCACCTACTGGTAAAGATGCTGCAGACAAGCAGTATTTGGACTAGATTTGGCAGGGAATGGTGTAGGATGTGAATGTCATGGGTGGTCATAATACACATGTAGAGCAAGTGCAATGGAGGGTTACTGATACAATATTCCATGCAAAAGAAAATGCATAGGACACTAGCAGACAAGTCCATCACTAGTGAAGATGACAAAGAGATATGATTGATAGAGGTTGAGGAGTTTGTGATGTTGCACAGCAGTCAGGGTGATAAGCCCCTCATACTTATGGGTGGCTTGGATGTGGGAGCAGGGCTGGCACAAACCACTTGTATGTCAGAAGGGGAAGTACCAGGTCAGTAATACCTACTGTAGTAGACTATAACACATGCCACTGTGTGACTGGAAAGAGGTGTTGACTATGGTCCACTTGCATATCTGTATTTCCAGGTAACTCTAGTCTGCAATGCAATATCCTACACAGTGAGGTGCATCTTCAAATTTATTATATAGCACTGTTTCCATATGTACCCGTATGCACGCTAAAGGGGGGGGGGCTATGGAAGCATATGTGTATGGGCTGCAAGTGGTGCTATGTCTGCTCATGTCTTCACAGCTTCCAATGGTGGACAGTCCAACATAACAGAAAATATAGAGCTGACAGCCACACGGCACCTATGGCTGATGATGATAGCAAAATGCAGGTGGCATGTACCACTACAGGGGGTGGGGTGGGGGTCAACCATGTCCAGCATTACAGAGGCCACTGTAGAGGTTGTGGGTGAGTAAAGTGCCTCATTACAGACATCCTGTATCTGAGAATTCCACATTGACCCCACCTCTGTCTCTATCATAGCATATTGACATGTGCATTACCTAGGACATGGCCATACTCAGCGCAGAGGAGAAATGTATGGGGATGCTGTGCCACCACGCCTTCAGCACTATCCCTGAAGTGCATGTGACACTGCAATCAATTAGTGGATGTGCTGGTCAGTGACCAAGTCATAAACAGTTACTACATACAGCACTATGGAGCTGGTGAGTGTCATTCATGATTTGCGGAATGACAGTCACCAACTGTACAATGACCTGGAATGTAGGCAGAGGGACACAAAAGTGCTACAGTCTCTGGAGGCAAATGTTTCCTCTGTTAGTGCAGCCATGAGGCACACTGCAACCACCATTTGGTTGGCCTCCATATGAATGGGTCTGGATGTAAGATGGTCAGGCACAGACTGTCCTACATCATACTAAACAGACTGTTGATGAGATATCATTAGTGTCACTTGTGGGCACACAGTCTGTTAGCCTCATTAAAGGTGTCATCCAGATTATAGCTGACACTGCTTATCAAGCTCAATAAACAGGGCAGACACTTCACTATTATGGAATGGTCCCAGGCCCAATACCACAAGCCAAACCAGTAGACACTGGCAGTGACCTTGTCATGGCTGCCAGACCCCACAAGGACCCCTGACTGCCCTCCTGTGTTCATGTCCTGTGACCCTACCTCACACTATAGTGTTGCAGCCACCTGTTATTGCTGTGCCTTGTTCACCTGATACACAGAGCGTCCAATCCATGCACTGTCCTACATAGCATCAGTGTGATACTGCATGCATCATGTTATTAAGAATTGTGAAGCAGACATGACCTCATTGCCAGACCTGTGATGGACTATATTTCTCTCTACCTTACTTGTGGCCCTGCAGCTAGACATTCTTCCACTGAATCTCCAGCTAGAGCCATTGTTACCCATCATGGGTAGTTGCACATAATGGCACTCACTTTGAGCCAAAGTTGAGGACCTAAAAAAGCTACAATGTTGCTTGACAACAGCTGTTTAAATGAATGCCACTTTGGCTTCCCAACAGCTTGTGCAGAGTGTGTCCCCTTTGACCCACTCTGGTCCTGTTCCAACTTGTACTTCTGATGTTCCTGCAACTTATATAGCTGTTCCTATAATGATAGTCTCCTGATACTCCATTTGTTTATGAAATATTATTGTTCTTTGATTCCACTTGTGAGTGACACAGTTAACTAAGTCCAGTCCAGTATCCCTGTCCACTCAGAAATATTTCACTGTCTGTTGTTCTGTCTGTTGATAGCAAGTCAGATGTTTTCTGTACCTCTTCAATTGGCTCAGACAGCCATGACACCTTGGACACTGCCTCTGCCAGCAGCTACCAGCACATGCTGCTGTGATGCTGATGCCACAGTTCTTAATTTAGCTCCCAGCATGGTCATGAGAAAATTCAGCATTCAAAATGGTCATGTGGTGCTTTCATTTTATATGCCTCTGAATCAGTCAAAATTGGGTAAGTATGGCTGTGCAGTGCTGCCATTGTATATGTCTCTTAATCAGTCAACATTGGTAAGTATGGCCATGCAGTGGTGCCATTTTACATCTCTCAGTCAGTCAAAATCAAAGAATGGACGTGCAGTGCTGACATTTTATATGTGTTTGAATCAGACAAAATTGGTAAGTATGGCCTTGCATTGTTGCTGGATCATCAAAATGGGTAAGTATGGCCATGCAGTGATGTTGTTTTATATATCTTGAAATAGTCAAAATGTTTAACAATGATCATGTTGCCATTTTATATGTCTCCAAATCAGTTAAATTGGTTAGTATGATTGTACAGTGTCTTGCTGTATCAGTCAAAATGGGTAAGTACTGCAATGTTGTGTTGCTGTTTTAAGTCTCTGAATCTGACTGTTCTGAGTTCTTTCATTTGAATAATCCATATGGATCATTTGCCTTCATTTATGTGTGATTATACAATTATCTGTATGTGCTACGTATTGTGCTGTTGTGACTACTGCACCATCACCCAGTCAGTATAATTTTATTTTCTGGTAATTGTTTTGGCTCCTCACAGCTGGTCATCAGTTGCTCCAAGGGCTTCTCCTTGTCTACTGGCTCTGCTGAATCCATCCTAGTCATCCCAGAGACACTCTGACCCATATTTGAGGATGGTGAGGAGATAGATACACATAGAGCAGCACCATACTGCTACTAAGGAATGTTTTCTCTTACATCCTGGAATGTTTTCTCTTACATCCTACCTCCTGCGGACACCCAGTAACACCCTATTGGTGGGGCATGCAATGGCAACTAACGTGGGACTATCCCACACTTCTGCAAGGGTCTGACACCAGCAAAACATTCAATGAAAGTACCATACTTTTTTTTTTTTCCTCTGGGTCGCCACCAGAGAAATCAAACCATAGGATTGTGTCCTGAACATATGCACCTCCTTCCTCCTGCAAGGAAAGGCACTCCCCTCCTCCTCTCTATCTATAAGGCCAAGTGACTGGGCTTGTATTTGAAATCACATCACCCAGGCCAGAGTCAGGGCTTTATTCCTCAATGCCAGCATTGTAGGCTATGTTTGAATAACCCACACCCTTCACGTGTCTGCTATCCATGATATTGTTCTGTGCATTGTGCTAACCATCTATGAGTCCCATTCATACACATTGATCAAGCTGTTCCTACCACAAAAAAAAAAACACAAAGCTGTGAAATTGTCACCTCTTTGTCTACCACAGTGGCAAAAAAGAAAAAAAAATAATTTTTCATTTTCTGTCAGGACGCAGCAACCTGTCTGAAATGGATCATAATGTCAGTAAGTCTGTGAACATTTATGAAAGCCTAATAAAAAATTACAAAAGACATGAAAGCGTGAAGAATTCAAAAGTGTGGATAAAAATACTTCCTGTACGGTTGATAAAAGAAATTGAGTGACCATTGTGAGTTAACTTCTGTGCAATGAGTGGATCATAAAACATATGAATCGCCATTTACGTTTATATTTAAAAACATCTGATGACCTAGTTACATATTTTCAAGAACACAAAGGCAGCCCCCACATATGTAATGGCAGGTGAGAGCTATGTAATTATACTGATTAGGTAAGTGATATGTAATTATATTGATTAGGTAAGTATTATGTAATTATACTGACTATACTGACTACGGGATGCCCAGCTTTTTCCCCAATTTGGTTATAGAGAAACTATGCAGTGGAGCAGTAGAGTCTAAGCTCCTTAACCAATCAAATTTTTAAACATATGAGTTTTATACCATGTCCAGGGTCTTGTCTAGTGCCTGTTCCAAGTGGGCCATTTCTGGCACATTTTCCATAGAAGTTAGCAGTGTCCATCTTTACTAGGTTCCCAGGCCACTTCAAATGACGTCTGTCAACAAACAGGAATAACAGCTCTACTCTATGATCCTCCTGGACTGCCATTCTGTTCACCCATATTTCCACCGTTTGTATCCACATCCTTTCAGACACTGCCCCAAAGCTCAAGACTTCAGGAGATGATGGGGACTTCAACAGAGCAATAAAATGACAGCTTCATCCTTTGGCTCAGTCCTCACTTCACCACCTGGTACAAAACGTGCAGTCCTGCTGCTGTACTCATGTGATGGTCACTCTACCAATTCTCATTACCCTTGTTCATGGACAGGATTGATAGATACTTACCGTCTTCTATTGGAAGTAGTTACTAGGAGTAGTTACTGACCCTTCGAAAGAGCAATCCACTCTTTTCTAGGCAAGAACCATGATCTCTGATTGGGGGTTGCTGATATCCACCCCTATAATTTTCATTCAGCAGCAAACAACTCTGTGCCAGCTGGAGATCACAGTGACTTGAGACCAAGAGGACAAATTCATCTGCAAAAAACAAAACTGAATACTGCCAAGACTTGGATGTGGTTTGACACTGTCCATGAAAGTCATATGCAGGGGGGGGGGGCCCAAGCTGCACCCTTGATAGATTCCTAGGCACACCCTGTTATTCCAAAATACTGGGATGAATGACATGCAGCAATGTTCTGAGGATCCTCTATTATTAGTACATCTTCAGCAAGATATTATGGGATAAATTGTCATATGTCCTCACCATGACTGCAAAGCACTTACAGACCATACTGACAAATTCATGTATATATTAATATGTGTGTGTGTGTGTGTGTGTGTGTGTGTGTGTGTGTGTGTGCTATATATGGGTCTACTTCATAATATCGAATACTCACGTTATGAAATCCCACTTCATCGAACCTTCATTATGTCAAACTCCTGGAACAACGAATAGGAACCGCTTAGCCACCATGGTGAACTTTGCATTTCTTCCACTACAGTGCGATCTCGGAGTTGATATATTTAGTTAGGGGGTTGTGGGGGCAGAGCCCTCCACTTGGAGGTTTTTTTTTTTTTTTTTTTTTGCTGTTTGCTGTTTTGTTCTGTGGGTCGAGTGTTTCCATTCCTAGGGTTCATTTTGTTTTTTACGGGAGTTCGATATAATGAAGATTCAACAAAGTGAGTTTGATGGAAGTCGGATTCGATAATGTATTTGATCTTTTGATGTAAATCCATATATATAATTTATATATATATATATATATATATATATATATAGAGAGAGAGAGAGAGATAGCTATAGATACACACACACATATATATATATATATATATATATATATATATATATATATATATATATATGGTTCTACCTGACTTCGTCGACAGCTGAGAAGACCGACATCGGAATCCGGAGCTCCAGAAGATCGAAAGCGAAGAAGACCGACGCGAATCGCGGGTTGCAGAACATCGACAATGCAGAAGACCGACAGGACGGATGACAACACCAACGCCGAGGATGCCGACATGGGGAAAGGCTGTGTGAGTATGCGGTAGTGACGGACGTTAGGGTGCGAGGCAGGTAAGTGTGGAGATTGACGGTCTGTGGGGATAGGGGTGGGTTAAGTGAGTTAGGGTTAGGGAGCGATAGGGGTGGGTTAAGTGAGTTAGGGTTAGGGAGCGATAGGGGTGGGTTAAGTGAGTTAGGGTTAGGGAGCGATAGGGGCGGGTTAAGTGAGTTAGGGTTAGGGAGCGATAGGGGCGGGTTAAGTGAGTTAGGGTTAGGGAGCGGGTAGGTAAGTGCGATAGTGACGGACCTTAGGGTTAGGGTAAGGTTTAGTGTGGGCTTGTAAGGATTTTGGTGTGCTTGTGTTGTGTGTGTGGTTTGTGGAATGGGGATGTGTTTTGTTTTGTATGGGGTTTCGTGTTTGTGTACCGTCGGTTATTTCGTTGTCGGTTATGTGTGGTTTCGTGTTTATGGACTGTCGAATATGTGGTGTCGGTGATGTGGTTGTCGGTGTTGTGTGGTTTCGATTATGTCAGGTAGAACCATATATATATACATACATACACAGACACACACACACGCACACACACACACACACACACACACACACACACACACACACACACACACACATAAATATTTATTGGGGCAGTGTACTGATCTATACTGACCAATTTCAGGCTCCGCTCCAGTGAAACTCAAAAACATTTTGCAAACAAAAAAAGCAGTAATGCAAGCTGTAACAGAGTGGCTAGACTAGATATGTAGAAATAAAAAACTGCATACAGGGCATAATGTACAATATATACATTAGTTTTTAAAGTGGATCAGTCTTCAGTAATTCTGTGTGCAGAGAAGAGACATGGAAAGGAGACAGGGATAGTTTGTTAGCTGATATGTCATGTGTAGAACGGTCTCTCTAATATCGGTGTAAAGGCAAAGACTCGATAACTACTCCAAAGTTAATCTGGTACGTACACCTTTCCTTCTAAACTGGATACTCACCTGTCAGAAAAACGTTTCCTTTCCAGCATTTTAGGCTTTTCCAGGACGCTGAATAATATTAACCAAATATAACTGAAAAACTTCCCGTTCCCCTTTTTAAAATGGGAAAAGCAACACTATTTTTCCAGTCCAGAGATAGTGTTCTCCCCTTCTGTGCAACATGGGAAAGGAACATTAGTCATGTCATGCAAACAGTATCTAGTCCAGTGATGGCGAAACTATGACACACGTGTCAAAGGTGACACGCCACAATGTTTTGGGTGACACGCCAGTTATCATCAACACCCGAGTTACCAAAGACACTGCTTTTGCATTTGTTGCTCATTTGAAGTGCATTGAATTACTTTGTGCCAGGAACTTCTGACACGCCAATCCCAAAAGGTTCACCATCATTGATCTAGTCCTTTCAGCTTATTTCATCCATTCCCATAGCCTTATCACAAAGGAACTTGTCTAATTGGCACAATGACCTCATCTGCAGAAATGGATTACATTCTACTAGTTGCTTCTAGCACTACACCTAAACAGAATACATGTTTACCAAGTTCATAAGTCCCTTAAATTATTCTTTCCATCACTGAAAAATGTGCCCAGTCAACATCAGAATTTCTCCATATTTGTTGAGACCAATATAGTCAATACCCCCTCCTCTTGATTTGCACATGGTTTTCTAGAGTCTCTTTGAGGGCTTCTGAAAACAATTCTCTACAGTCCTCTCAAATACTTCCCAAAAGCAAGCAATCACTTCAGTGACTACTACAGTCTTTGCCTACTTGGTCTGTCTGTACCCTTCAGTAAAATCCCAAGACTCCCTACTAGATTTGCACGGAAGGCCTCTTTTCTTAATTTGAAGACTTCTTTTCACTTGTGCACTAGTTGGTTCTATGGCTACTGCCAAAACGTACCAACTAAATTTTAGCCATAGTTGCTTGCAGCTGTCTCAACACCTTAGTTCTTGCATAGTGCCATTCATGTTACATTTCCCCAACTTCCCCAGTATATAGCAGAAGTTCCTTCAGAGGGAGAAATCTTACTCATTCCACTTGGAACTATCTGTTGGCTGTTCCAGGGCACCTCACTGCAACTGAATTTTTTTAGTCTATCTGCTGTCCAGACTATCCAATGCAACTGACCACAAGTGATGACTAACTAACAGCTCAACACCTCTTGACCTGAGAGTCATGAACAAACAGGCTCATGTCAGATGGCATGACTACAAAATTAGTCATCAATCTTTGACATAAGCTGTTATGGTACCATGTATATTCATGAGCTGATTTGCATTTGCTACGTAGAAGATACGTTTATAATACAGAAGTTCAATAACAAATCACCACATGAGCTTAGGTCAGGCAAATAGCTTCACAATTGCATGTGCCTGAGTATCTGCAGAATCCCACTAACCTTTAAAACCTCCAAGTAGGACTCAAGAGTCAAAAGATTTTCTGTAAAAAAGACCATGTTCAAACAAAAATTCACTCCTAAATGTACCAGGTACCAGAGCAACTGCTGGCAAAAGGCTTTTGCAACTTAACAATCACATTATGGTGACCCAGTGGTACACCATCTAGTCAGGAAGCTGTGAATATCCCCACACAAGTGTGAAACATTTCCTCATGGATAATTCCAGACAAGGAAGCACATCATTTCAAAGTGGGAAGTCTGATTACAGACCCAAAATTAAACATAGCCATATGACCAACTAAAGCTAGGTGACACTTTTCACCAATCACACAAGGCCATCTTCCATTCCTATCAGTGATGCCCCATGAGCCAGTTTCCACTTCCACGGTCTAGTCCATCTTATTCTCCATTACTCTTTGTAGTAAAAAATAAAGGGGATCAGAATTAGAATTTCAGTGGGCAGCTGCAGTGGTGCAGCGGTTAGCATTACCACCTCACAGCAAGAGGTTCTCTGGTTCGATCCTGGGCTGGGGTGCCTTCTGTGTGGAGTCTGCATGTCCTCCCTGTGGTCATGTAGGTTTCCTCCAGGTGCTCTGGTTTCCTCCCACATACCAAAGACATGCTGTAGGTGGACTGGACACTCTAAATTAGTCCTAGGCGTGAGTGCGTGTATGTGTGTGTGTGCCTTCTGTGGAAGGTTGGGCGCCGGGTTGGCAACTCAACACCATAAAACTCTACTGCCAATCATGAGCAGACAGGTGATCCATGGTGGCGACCCCTAACTGGGAAAAGCCGAAAAAAGAAGAATTAGAACTTCAGTATATCATTGCTTGGGGCAGTAAGAAATGTACATATTAAAATATTACACCATGCATAGCATATCAACTGAAAGAATAACCTCACAGTACTGGGGGCACATATTAAAATATTGCACCAGTCATAGCATACCAAATGAAAGCATAACCTCACAGTACTGGGGGTTGGCGAAGAGGATAAGGTGTGTAACACACAGACACAAAGTACAGGGTTTGATTCTTACCTTTGAGGATAGGATAGGCTTAAAATAGACCATGAGGGCAGCTAGCCTAGGACTTACTTGTGAAGCTATATACAAATCAGTTTTAGATTGTGTATTGCTTTGGTTGTTGTCTTTGTTTTCAAGAAAAAGTTCGGGTATCCTCAGCCTTGGAACTACAATATAGATGGTTATGGATAAAGGTACAACACAGACTGTTATGGATAATGTGGATAAACTATATCATGTAGTCTCTGTAGGCCTCTGTTTGATGGTCTCCATTTGCCCACTGTGTGATTTTTTACAAGTCAGCTGTACCATACCATTGTTTACATGTCAAATCTGAAAGGACGCACTTGTGCCTAATAGTTTTTTTTTCCTGGTTAACAAAAGAATGAGAACAAAGTACAAATCATTTTACAATTTTATAACATTTCATAATGTTCATATCAAAATAGTGATGTTTAGATATCTCTTTGACCATATACTCCTTAGAAATCAGAACAAAACAGCCCGCTGAAGGCTTGTAATTAAACATCTATCCCTTCATATGATCTCAGTTTTACTTAGATAATTCAATTGTATTACTCCTTTAAGGGTATGCCTTGTATAGGAAGCAAAATTAAACTTACTCCATCCCAACAAAGGTGCAAGGCTCCAGCCAAGGGAATACAACCAGACTATGACAAGGATCTGAAGTGTACGTTTTTTTGAAGACCATCTTAAAGATTCCAATGGCTTTGTTATAACGATGTAGCGGTCAATGGATATTGCTAGTAAAGTTGTCATTGATGTTATTCCAAACAAAGCTCCACAAAATGCATAGACCTTGCACACTAAGATAAAAAGAAACACACAGACATACTCTGAACAGCGATTAAGTGGTATCAGTAAAATGTGAAAAATCTTTACATTTAATAGGCTTTATGTTTTATGAAAATATCCTTGAAAGCATAACCTCACAGAACATAAAGAGCTAGATGTGGTTAGTAGTCCAGTAAGTGCTTGACCGATGCTATTATAATGAAAACATCTATTACTTACTGTA
The DNA here is from genome assembly GCF_019279795.1 of Protopterus annectens. Lineage (NCBI taxonomy): Eukaryota > Metazoa > Chordata > Ceratodontiformes > Protopteridae > Protopterus > Protopterus annectens. Next base: position 738,797,754 of record NC_056728.1, read on the forward strand.
TAGGTTTAGAAAAGTTACAATAGTAATACGCTGTGTTAATAAGCTATCTTGGGTTTAATGCTGTTGGAAACGATCACATCTTAATAAATGTCACATCTGGCATGCAACACACAAAGCTGATCATTTAAATCTTTGCACTATAGTATATTTTAAAAATGCAGTGTCCCATACTTAGAATAATGGGATGTTGTATAAACTTGGGGCACTCAGAATCATTTGGTGATGCAGTCATTTTAATTTCAAATGGAGAAGATATCCACAGACTCTGACTTTATTTATCATAAGCGCACAATTAACACATGGTATGTTCAACAGGCTACTAACACATTATATTCGTTTTCTGTTCCCTTAGGAGTAAATTGTGATACAAGAACAGGAATTCACTGGTTAGAGATTGTAGGTTTAGATAGTGAAGAAGAAGGCACTTAACCTACTTAGAACCTTTAAAAGAGGAACAGTTTGGTTGATTTGATACTGTTCAGTAAGCCTCTTCTATCAAAATGATAGATGTCATTGTTATTAGATAAGCAAATATGAAAATACATTCTAAACCATAATCGTTTCCGAATGTTTTTCAAGAAAATACAACTGCCCAATGGTTTAGAATTAAAATGGGATGTAATTGTTTTTAATAAAGGAAATGGGCTAATGGCATTCAGGTGGGTTCACGACAAGCTGCTCAATCAATAAGCATTTTCAGTGCAAAATGTTGGCTTGCACTGGAGTTGAACTACAGCAATAATTGTTAAAGCTTTGTGGTCAACAAGTTGAGAAAATGTGAGGCAGCTGGTGAGTAGTATTTATGACAGTAATCCTTCACTTATGCACACTTAGTAGCTATGGAATGTTAAACCTCAAGTTATCTACTCACACACTCAAATTCCTGCGCATTTTGTGAAAAATCAAGTTAAAAACATAAGCCAAGAAAATGTAAATCCCTTGTGAACAGAAAATGCTATTAAACATCTGCAAACAATGCTCGATTAGCAAAAAAAAATCTTCTGTCCAGTGATAAAGGCCAGTGTATTTATAATCTTTACATCAATACTGGAACATATTACATCTGCGGAAAATTCCAGAATTATATTTTTCTCTAAATTTTTCACAAACAACTTTTCATATTTCAGAACTGTGCAAACCTAGATTTATACGTCAGATTTAGAAGTCAAGTGCTGCAGAGAGAATCAGGACTTTCATAATACAGTGGTGATATACTGAAATGTAAAGCAGACATGCATATGGTAATCATTAGAAATGTCAGGACCTACTAGAGCAAGTCCTGAAACACTGAGACTGAATGGCCAAAGAATCGAACTTACATGTATGACATCTGAGATGCCATTTCTCAGAATATTCCCTTTTATCTGAAATATGGTGACCTCAGAGATAGTATATATCAGTTTGGTGGTGCCCCCCTGCAAAAAAAAAAATTGGAGGGTGGGAGGTTGACATCATGGTTAAGGTGTTTACCTTACAGACACAAGGTGCAGGGTTTAATTCTCATGTGGGGTAATTGCCTAGGCTTAAAATAACACACAAGGGCACTTAGCCTATTACTAGTTTATGAACCTATAAAGGAGAAGTGTGGTTTCTGAGATTGCTCTTCTCCTGTGTTTTCTGTCATTACTCTGTCAAATTACAAAGGACAGTGAACTCAAGGACTCAATTTACCCCTCCTTCTTTTTCTTGGTGTGAGTGTCCCTCCCCCTCAAATGGGCTGTATACTCTCCAGGAATCTCACTATACCTGTAAGAATGGGACCCACAGAAACAAAATAAAAGGAAAAACTCATTTATAAAGGCCAGCAAACTCAAGGACTCTCTGTAGGTCATATTCCCTACAGTGACCCTGCTATCTATGTACAGTCATTGTCTGCATTTTTAATTGTAAGGAGGGTATTGGTGTGCACACTATCAGGGACACATTCTTCCCTTAGGTACCCCCCATTTCCCAGTATTTTATTTTGCCTCTCATCCCAAGCAGAGAACAGAACTGGCTATTAGGGCTGTACTTTAGATTGTTTGCTTGTACCATAGGTTAATTTTATTCAATATGGCAGCTTTAGTCTAATACCTCCAACCCATGTGTGCAATTGAAGCTATAAAGTTAGGAACAAGTAAAAAGAAAAACACAGTTCTGACTCTTACCTGCTTACTTTCACCAAACTGATAATTTGTTTGATGCTCGATATACTTGGGTGGTTGCTTGGTTCGACCTGCTCTTTTCGCCCTCGCTCCACTCAGGCTCTCTCCGTTTGCATTTTATGAATTCAGCAGATACAGCGTGTGATAATGCTTTTCGCATTCCAAGTATTTTTAATCCCCCATTGCACCCATTGCTTCAAACCTTTGAACAATTGTGTGAGTTGGACCTTAGATATATAGTTAATCATGGGTCTAAGTCTAATTATAACTGTGACAAATACTATAGTGAAAGTGACCATTTAAAATACATTCAATCTCAGGATATATGGGTGTGTAAACCTGATAAAGGGGGTGGTTTAGTGATTTTTGATAAGGCCGATTATACTGATCATATGCTTAGTCTGCTGAGTAGTGATACGTACCAGGAGAGTTCTAGATCGGAAGCAAATAAAGCTTATAACTTAATTAAAACATGTTTAAATGATCTGTTCATTGAGGGACATGTAGACCAAGTAGTGCTTAACTATATGATCACTTTATTTCCAAAATATCCGTCCTTGTTCGGAATTCCTAAAATACATAAGGATTTAAATGACCCACCCATGAGACCACTTGTTGACAGTCGGGGGTCACCAACTTATGCATGTTTGAAGGTCATTGACTCTATGTTGCAGAAATTTGTGGTTTTAGAAACACAAATATGTAAAGATTATTGGTCTTTTTTGGCAAGTATGAATGAATTAGAGTATAAAGAGGACAGCAACTTTTTAACAATCGACGTCAAAGACCTATATACATGCATCCCCCATCAGGTCAGTATTGAATGGGTAGCTGAGATAATGAAAAAACATGGAGCTCCAAGTAGGGATATAGCCCTGGTAATGGAATTGTTAGATCTTACCCTTACTAATAATTATTCTATGTTTGATAACAGGTTCTATTTACAAAAAGTGGGCTTAGCAATGGGCTCTCCATGTGGGGCGAGTGTGGCCAATTTAGTTATGGCCTACTGGGAATCTAATTATGCATTTAATGAAGTGAACGTGTCAGAGTGTCTATTGTATTACACTAGATTTTTAGACAATATTTTCGTCTTATTTAAAGGCGATGAACATTCAGCATATGAATTAGTGAATAAATTTAATGCCACTACTGATTTTTTACAGTTTACATACAGTTTTAGTACTGATGCCATATCTTATTTAGACATTTGGCTAGCTAAGAACAGCGAGTTACGTGCCTTTACCGCTCAAATTTTTAGGAAAGCGACATATTCAAATACATTTCTTCATTATTCCAGCTGTCACCCCTTCCATCAAGAAAGGTCGGTCATTAAGGGCCAGCTGGTGAGGGCTTCACATATTTCTAGCCTAGATGATGATTTTAATAAAGAATGTTTGTTTTTGAAACAAATGTTTATACACCGTGGCTACCCTGAACCTTTACTAGACTCTTTAATAGAGGAAGTTACCTATAAAAGAGAAAAGCTGTTGTTGAAACCAATTTTATGGTTCAAACCTTCACCAGATTCTGGTAGTACTATATTGGAATTAGAAACTAATGATTCGAGTACTGGGCAGCTTGCACTGAAAGTGCAACATTCCCAATGTAGCTTTATTACTACCTTTAATGTTCAAAGTAACTCCATAGTCAAAATAGTACGTAAAAATTGGGATCTTTTTAGATCCAATCATGTTCTGTTTGAGCAATTGGGGTGTAAACCATCAATAGTGTTCAAAAGAGGGAGTAATTTGAAGAACCTTTTGGAGAGACGTTATATCATGGCGCCTAGAACAATAGGAATGTTCAAGTGTGAAAATTGCAATTATTGCAAACACACTGAAGTTACTAATTCTTTTGTAATTAATGGGCAATATTTTAAGTTAAAATCAAAGTACAACTGTAATACTAAGTTCATTGTCTATTTGGCTAGATGCACAGTTTGTCCCGCATTTTATGTGGGTAAAACAGAACGTAAGTTCCGTGAAAGAATATATGAACATCTTTATGCCATTAGTCATAATAAAATGGACAATGCCTTAGCAAAACATGCCCATTTGAATGTACAACATCAATTCAAGTTTCTGGTTATTGATCATTTTACATATGATATTATGGGTGGGCTGTCTTCCTTTAAATTCGAAGAGTTGGAATTATTATGGCAGTTGAAATTAAATGCATTTAATTTTCCAGGTCTAAATGAATCATGTTCCATTATGAGTATTTTAAAGCTTAAAAGTTTACAAAGATAGAGCTTCCTGGTAGTTTTTTCTTTACATCATTGCCCAATAAGGCATTATTTGATTAAAAATTTAGTAAGGCATTTTAATGTATAATTTTAAGATGAAAATGTTTTTATATATATTTATGTGTATTTTCAACACATTTATGTATATTTATAAGGTGTATATGCATATAATATTAGAGGTTCGAGAGAAAGTTGTTGTTTGTTTAATTATCAATTAACATTACAGTTTCCCGCACTTTTAAATTGAGATCCTATATAGGAACGCCTAATTGGTTGTATGTTTACTTCTGATGAAGTTTGCTAGTGAGCAAACGAAAAGCGCTTAAAGTCTTTTATTTCTGGTTCCATATTAAATTTGTGTGCAGATTCTATAGTCGTTTGGTCTCTTGTGTTTTAATGATTTCAGAGTGATGTGCTGTTGCCTATAGTCAGGACTCCTGAGTACTGCCTGCTGTAAAGACAAGGTGCTCACGACCTTGTATGGGAGCACAATGGGGAGACATTAGTGCTCTTGGTATGCAGAATTGCACAATGCAGCCATATCAGAAGTGTTTCAGCAACATGATCACAGGATCTTGCAAGAAGGCACACAATATAGTGGCAAAAAGGTAGGCCACTGGAGGGGAGGCTTCTCCCACTGCAGGCCTAACTGACAAAGAAGAGTTCCCAGTCTCCCTGCAAGGAGATGATAAGGGCACACAGATCATATCTGAAACAGTGAGCATAGGTTCTGGAAATAGCCAACCCTCACATATCTCAGAGGAATATACAATAACTTAGTAACGATACTGAATAAGAAATATAGTAGCAGCACTTATAGGTTGATGACAGACTGCATATATACCACTGTGTATGTCTCCCATAGGTATCTCAGGAGTGCAGCCACAAAAAAACAGCTGCTGCTATTATATATATATATATATATATATATATATATATATATATATATATATATGGGTCTACTATTACTCACCAAAATTACACTTGTTCGAATTCCAAGCAGCTAACTCCACTTCAGCGAACTTCCATTCTATAGAAAGCATGGACTACCAAACTCCTTTCCCTGGGAAATGAACCACTTGACCATCAGGGAAAACAAGTGAATGGAAACAAATTAAACCCACACCTCCCATGTGGGGGGCTTTGACCCCACACTCCCCTAACTAAATATACCAACATGTGTGTGTATGCGTGTGTACGTGTATTCTGTACTGCTGTTTACACACACAGCACAGAGACTGACTTGTAGCATGGAAGTTCTGATTCACTCTTTTCTGTCTTGCACTCTATAATTTACAGGCAGGATTACTGTTATGGTGACACCTGTACAGGCTGGGTCAGAACAACTGTATGATATCAGCATGTATGCAGAGTAAGACAACAATGCTGAAACACAGATCAAGTCAAAGGCAAAGAATACACAAGCACTCTCCAGCCATTTTTCAGGGTGGAAATACTGACTCATGTCTAAGCTAAAAATTGTACAGCTTACCACCCCCCATGAAGGGCAACCTTGTATACAAGAGCCCCAACACTGCTATCCTTGTAGCTGTAATTGCAGAGCAATGTGCCGCACCTCACTTGGAAGATACTTATGGGATATTGTTTAAATGTTTTCAATGACTCTGTACTGGACCATCCTGATGGGGAAAACCAGTACAGGAAAAATGTTAGGGCTGATCACATTTTTGAGTATTTTTTACCACTGTAACTATTCCAACCATTGCTGAATCATTGGTTGCAGTAATTCATTTGCTTATCTCTTTTTAGCCATATAGGTGGGCTAGTCCAATGACCCTTTTTAGCCACAACACAGGCAATGATGAAGTAGTACACTAGAAATTAAATGACATATTTTCAGAGCTTTAAATATAGGTGATTAACATTTACTTATATTTGTTTTTATGAGGTACAGCACTAATCTCCATGGGCCTTTTGCAGACTCAGCCCAGGAGTGATGCCTGGAAAAGTGACTTGCTTAGAATTATACAGTTAGGCAATGGAAGCTGAGGGAATCAAACTTTGTACCACTGGATCACAGGAAGCAGCATCTTAATTCTCTAAGCCAACTGCCAGACCAAAGCACAGACAGTGAAAAAGCTCATCAGAACATATGAATTTTAATACATTTTATAATGTTTTGTACTTCTGTACAGATAGACAATTACAAGTTTATCCCAGGACTGAGATCCTAAGTCTATATACATATGCACACGTTCGTATTTAACACTACATAGAGTTACACATGTTGGACATAATAAATTGCAAATCAGTGCTAGGTAGCTTGGATTATCCATAGATTTAAAGCAAGGACTTCTTGAGATATTTTGACATTTTTTTTCCCTAGATGGGGTACATTCTGTTATCTGTCATATATCTTTTTACGGGAGGACAGAATATAGTTCGAAGAATTAGCAAGAGAGATGTTTTTTTCCAAAAATACAAAATCTTTTATTTTGTAGGTACAATGTAATGATCAGAAGATTGCATGTGAGCATTTGTCCAAAACTAGTGTTTTATTCTGAGGACAAGCCTCTTCCACCATTTCATACAATCAACCCCAGGATCACCATTATTGAAATAATATGCAAATTATTAGCTTTTGCACAAAATATCAAATGTCTGCCTTTTTCCTTCCTCTGTTTGGTAAACCTAAAGAAAGTCATAATTTTCAAAAGATGTTGCTGAAAATTATCAAATTTGAACAACTGCACTTTGGCACAAACCTATATACATTCACAGCTACAAATATTTTGTTTATGAGTTTTTACTATTTATATTATTCCACATTCTTTTTCCATGAGATGGACCTTCTTTAATATCCTAACAGCATTCACATACAATTGCTGCCAGAATATTAACTGTCAAATATATGACATTATGAATTCTGCTCTTCATCTCCCCTATAGTATAAATATATGATGGCTAATGGCAAAGCTGAATCTGAAAACATGAAGGCAGAAAGCATTCATGAACACTGACAACAACAAAAATGTATGGCACAAGAAAGCATTAATACAAGGAATAATGTAATGCCACATTTCTCTGAAAAATGCATTTTCCAGAAGCATATTTGATCAATCATTCATTTTTTAATTAGTTTTACCCGAATTCTTTTTTTTTTTACATTGGCTTGCATCCAGGATGTGAAATCATTATCATAAACACAAAGAATTCAACTATGTGGCAAAAGACTAAAAGTCATTAGGATTTTATTCTGGTTATGGTACATGAAATCATCTCCTAATCATCAACATGTCACTTCACTGAAAGAGGAGAAGAAAAAAAAGTGGTAAATGCAGAGGTCTGTATATTGCATGAGTAAAAGACCTTGTGACCCTTAATTAATAGAACCTACTCTGAGATCACAGAACTTTGGAGTAGGTTATAAACTTTTGATGAAGCAACATGTCAGTGAACTGGAAATCAAGAAACAAACAAAGACTTTTATAATGTAGGGAGAGTGGTATGTTATTCATTATAACACCATAAAGCATGGCACCTCCACAGTTATTGGTGAAAACACATCTGCACATGCACAACAGGACACAGAACATGCTCATGGGTATTATATATTCCTTGGGTTATATACCTTTTTTTGTCATGATTATCAGTATAGAAAGGTCAACAAAAATGGTTTTAGGTCATTGAATATGAAATAAAGCTAGCTTCTGGCTTGCACATATGTAAAATATTTTATAAATAAATTTCTCTGCTGGTTTATCCCACTTCAGCTACAAAGTTATATTAACTGGGATGTAAACTGTCATTTCACAGAAATTAAACTGTTTGCCAATTCAGTTCACTTTCCTGGATAGTATCTGTGAGTTAACTTGTGTTACACTATAATGTAGTTTAGTAGGCAAATGCAACAAGCACTAAAGAATCCATGCCTTATGGACCTGCTTTATATTTCTTCTACCTTTCAGATTAAAGCTTTCAAACAACAACTGAAAACAAATATGAGGGAAGAGAGTGTTAATTGTTAAACACACATTAAAGTAAAACAATAATTAATAAAAAACACAAAAATCTTCATACTACTGTACACAGCTATTCAAGACTATAATTTTCTCGAAGGTTGGTGGAGTACGGCCAAATAGCTTGTCATTGTTTTAAATGACTGAATGGTTGCTGGAGTGAAATTAGGTAAAAGAAACCAAAGAAAGAATAAAACTGAGTACCCAAGTCTCCTAGAATCCATTCTTTATAGAGGCTGTTGACAAAGAAGATGGGTGCCTGAGTCACTGACATCAAGAAGTCACAGATGGTCCTGCTTAGTATAAAGAGGTTTGCTGGTGTCCTCAATTTCACATCTCTTGAAAAAAAGAAAAAACACATATTAGCAACATGGGATTAGTGTTTGCTTCTGTTCAAAGATGTTTTGGATTTAGTTTGAACAGATAATCACAGTACCTTTTTGAAAGACAAGAAACAAGGCTGCTGAATTTGACTATTAACATCAGTGATTATTATGTGCCACAAAACATGTAATGTATTCTCAGTAGTTTCATGTTCATTGAAATGGGGAGACAGCATTCTAACATTACCAAGAAGTACTGATGTTACATGAAAACCATTGATACACTACTAAGGTCACAGTACGTGGCTGTACAAGTTGTAGCCAGATACTAACAGTAATAAAAAAATAATTATTCATGTGGCTGTAGTAATGATGATCGAGGTAGACTTTTATGTTCAATGTCATGCTGAGCTACAAAATGCTGTTTTTGAAAGGTAGATAGAGCTTTTCCATACATGGTGACAATATACTATGGGCTTTTAATCATGGTATGTCTTAAAGATCAGCGCATGACTATAGATGTGGCAGAACTGGACATAATGCATGCAGAGAAAACAGTGCAGATGCCACATTGCAGAACTATCATGGGATTACTGTGCACTGTTCATCAACACCTACAAAAAACTCACAGCATGTAGCTGATTCTGGTCTTTTGGAGAGAGGATTACATGGAATTTGATGCTATCATGTATGGCTGCTTTAGTATGAGGTTTGCCAAACTTTAAAGGATGTACAATGTTAAAATTAAGGAAGAGCAGTGAATCTCTTTAGATGGTTTCTGGAAAACTGAATGCAAAAGGAGCAAACTTCCTTCTACAATTAACTGACATAAATAGCAAAATATAAGTAGCAACTGGGAAGCAAATAAATATGGTTGAATAGTAGTAGGACACAATGAACTAAGTCTAATGGAGGAGGAAGAGAACAGTACAGTAGAGCTGGTCATCAGCACTATTATTGTAGACATCACATGGTGAAATCATAAGCATTTCTCCTCACTATTCCAACCACTGTACCAGTCCACTATTCTTTCTGCAACTCTAGTCAGACTTAGTCAGGTATTGTTAAAACTTTTGAAAATGCGATGAACACTCCACTTAAGACATGAAATAGGGTCACGATTTCATGCACTTCCACTTTAGTTGTGAACAGTGACTTGCCTTGCCTACTTACTGTGATACACATGCAATTGAAAAAAATAGACAAATTCCTATTTAATTACAATTTGTATTTGGTAGATCGGTACTGAATTATTAAGTGCATTTATCACAGAAAAAGTAATGATTTCCAACACAATGTCCTACTTTTGTTGAATGCTTTATTTGTGAAGCAGACTCATGTTTGTGGATTTCCTAACTGATTTTTCAGGATGCAAAGTCATAGTTTTGCATGTCAAATGGCATGTAAGATACTTACTATACTATATGGGACAGCCATATGTTCATCTATTCACATGTTACAGTATTCATAACCTTTGGTTTAACCTCTGCTCAGCAACCCAAATGTCCGGCCAGTATACAAAAAGTCACTGCAAGGTATGTGGGATGTCTGATATTGGCTGTAGGCTATGTGAGCCATACAAGTGACGTCTGCATGTACCTTCCTCAGAACTTCTCTGCCACCACTTGAACATTAGGTCATTTTGCCATCTCTACCATCAGATCCTTTAAGTTTATCTTAAGATAAGTACCCTGTTGGGGCCTTTTGCTTCTTCTGATTTTGGTCACTGCATGCCTGCTCAAGTTCAAGTCATCCAGGAAAGGAAAGTGTAGGTGTGGATGTCAGATCCCCCATAAGGACACCCACAACCTCTGCCTTTTCTGCCTAGGAACCTACTCTGTTTTATATGGAGTAAAAGATGGTTCAATAGAAGTGGTATTCCCTGTGATAAATGCCTATCCCTCCAGCATGTTCGATTGAGAGGGTATTTATGACACCACTGAACTTGTGAATGTGTAATGGATTTGACAGAATAGGGCCTGTTGAGACTTTATATGTGAGGGAAGAGGTCACCTCTGAATAGTTTGTGCGATTCTGGGAAGAGAGTCCAGGCTTTGAGACAGACTACATAGTTTTTATGATTTAAGCCCTTCATTTTTTGAGTGAGAAAGCATTGTGGTCATTCCAGTTGTGACAAGTGTTTTTACAGGAACATACTAAAAGGGGCATTAATGACTGGTCTAATGAGTGCCAAGTACAGTGGAACAATTATGATCACGGATCTGGACACCATGCATGTAGATACAAGATGTGCAATGAAAAAGGGCTTCCTTACAATAGTGGCTATGCAGTCATCGAAGGACATCATATTTTTGGCATGGGTTCCAAGATG
>NC_056728.1:738811280-738831280 GCF_019279795.1 Protopterus annectens
TTCTCTTTTTATTTTACACTCACTAAACAGCAAATGCACTGCTTAGCAGGTGCAAAATAATGGCTCACTCACTCTCACTGACATGCATGCATATACTCACACACAGACATAAACACACATATACTATTTTGTCTTCTTTTTTTATATTTTACACTCGCTAAACAGCAAAAATGCTGCTTAGTGAGTGTAAAATAATGGTGGCTATTCCGTTTCCTCAGTCCGAGCTCCACGGTGGCTTGATAAGTTGCAGCGAAGCGGCGGACTCCTTCTTTTTAGCGGGCATTACGTGTGCATTAATACCCTGCTGGAGAATGCTCGTTCTCTAATCGGGTTATTGATGTACAGTTTGCCCATTGTCTAAACATGTTTAACACTCTCTACTTTTTTTTACTGGAAAGTAGCTGCTTATTCTAGTAATTCTATATTGACTGTAGTAAACCACATTTCTGCTGTGAATCATTTACTGTCTCTTAAACAATCTAATTTGCCCAGCAGTTATAATTTCATATGTGGCAGTTGATAATCCAATTTGCCCAGCAGCTAGCATTTCTCCTGCTGTTTTGTGAAGTGCATCTAAAGAATATTTGTCTGAGATGTCTTGGTAAGTTTAGATGCATGACAGAGTTGGATAAAGTGCATAAATAGTAAAATCGGCTATGAAAGCCCAGTTCAATACTATTTGTCACTTGATGGCAAGAGCAGTTTGCTGTTAGGTACAAACGGTTTCATTTTATTACTACTGGCAGTGGATTAAAACCAGAGAACAGCTCACCTGCTATTGCTGGCAATGCTGGATTTAGTTTTTTCATTGGTACTGGTAGTATTCTGAGTGTCTTTCTGTTTGCTAGGAACTGTTGTGAAAAGGATTCTAAATAATGCAGTGAGTGCAGGTGTTTATAGCATGCATTTCTAAGTGTGCCAAGGAATTGTAAGAGCAGAAGGGAGGTCTATAAAAGTTATCCATTTAATGGCAGTTGTGAATGACTTGAAATGAAGCTGTTTACTGCATATTTATAGTCACCATTCATAATGAATCAAAATAACGAGATTTGCTCAGCAACTAATGCCATCATACCTCTCAACCTCTTAAAGCAAGAAATCTGAACAAAGTCTAAAATAAGTGGGGACAAAGGCCTAAAAATAGGGACACTTTGTAAATATTGTTCTTAAAAAATTAGAAAGTTGCTGGAACAGGTTTTGTGTTAGCATACATTTTTAAAGGATCTAAAGTCTGATGCTCAAATGTGTGTCATTATTTAGTGACTTCAGTACTCAGTGATTTGCAAGAAAACTACAAATTTTATCAGGAACAGATCCAAAATATGAAGTGAAAAATCTGGACAGTTGAGACATATGGTTGCCAGTGAACTATTCAGAGAACAAGATTATGGGAAAAGTGTGGTGTGGTTAGCAGTTTAAGGGAGTGGGCGGACACCAATCTGCTGATGTAATTGTGGCTTGCTGGGGGGGTGGGGGCAGCAGTCTGGGAACTGTGAGTAGAAATTTGAAAATCCTGGCTACATCCCTGGTTGACAGTATGTTTATTATTTAGCTACAAATAAATCGGACAACTTGCAGTCTGAGTTTAATGTTACTATTTTAACTATGAATCAGAGAAGCTAGCATTGTTGCTACTTCATCCTCAGGACTGCAGAGACGATGAATATTTACTGGTGTCAATGAAATGACTAACTGATATGACATGCAGTCTTACCTGAGCAAGTATCACACAACAATGACAAACATTACACATGCACATTCTCCTGCAAGTGCCACAGTACACATTCCTGAATGTTACTACTTGCAATGCAATCTGAAAAAGTAACAGATAATGAACAGTCTTGCTACATCCCTGTTACTGCTACAAAACAGTCCTTCTGAATAACTTTGTATGACCACAATACTTACACGAGTCATTACTCTCCTTCCTATGCATTTATCATTAACCATACAGGTCACAGTTGACAGTGCAGCATCAGAACGGAGATAAGACAAACACAAAATACATACAAGAATTAATTAATTGTGCAGAAAAAAAGCATTTCTTTAAATAATGAAACTGTGTGATGGACACTGACAGTAGGCCAGGTATCACACACCACAACCCACAGCTAACACTGCATGTATGAACTTTAATCTATGTGATATTACAGTAATGGTACCAATACCTGAATGTCATAGCCCATAGTGCTGGACTAGATGCTACCACTTTACCATGCACTGTCGCACAGCAGTGCATCATACGTGAGCCTGATGCATGCTGTCCTTTGATACTGCTGTTGCCAGACCACCATCACTGTCATCAGTGACTGAAACAGTAGTGGGAGCTGTACTGCCATCATTGGGGAATTGAGTAACAGACTGATGCATAATCTTGTTGTTCAGAATGCGGCAAGTCATAAACATCCTGCATGCAGTAAAAGAGTCATGCTGAAAGACATCCCCAAACTCATTCAGGCAAAGGAAAAGGGCTTTAAGCTGGCCAAACACTCACTCAGTGTCAGTCTGTATCTGGGTTATGGCAGTGTTGAAGTGTTCCTCAGCAGCTCCCCTAGGGTTACAGACTTTTTACATCAGTCAGGGTTTGAGTTGGCGAGCCTGCATCACCTGCAAAAGAGAAAAGGGGGCATAACAACAGAAGAGGAGGTTCACTAAGCAAAACATTTTCCAAAGTATATTTAAAGAAATTAATTTGACTGGGAAAGTTGGCACTTGCCAACAAGGTGACCACTGGCCATCCTACCATGCAGGAAGAGGTGGTAGAGTGAACTTGTGTGCCAGATGTGAGAATCAGGGTCACTGCCAGGATGCTGTGCACATACATTGGTGATGCACCTTCTTGCTTCACACAATACCTGGCAGTTTATGGAATGGTAGCCATACCTGTTTCTGTACCATTCTCTCAGTGAAACATACGGGGCCCTAATGGCAACATGGGTACAATCTACCACCCTAAGCACCTCTGTAAAATTTGCCATGCTGTAGAAGGCACTCTCGGTTCTGGCTCAGTCCTGAGGTAACACTGGTAGATAAATATACTGATCCACATGTGGCAGAGTATGTTGAGGAACTGCTGAAGTGTCATCGAGGCAGAAGGCTGAGAAATACCCAGCATGATCTAAGTTTGTCTCTGGAAGGTCTCCATGGCAAGTATCATGAGGACTATGCACACTCTGGTGTCCACAGGTATAGGACGTCTCTGTATCAACCCCTCCCAGTCCTCATCTGTGGGCCATACACACTCACAACAGCCCTTACAGTATCCCTATGCATTCTCAACGTTTTAAGAATTTCATGGCCAGTGAACTTAAAATGAGTCAGTCTGTGCCTACACTTATGCCATCTCAGCCAGTGAGTGCCACTGGGTGCCTCCAGTTTTGGCACAATCAAGACAAGCAGCTCACAATGCGAAATAGCCTGGCTGGCAACTACAGCATGAATTTTTCTCTGACTGCAAAGGAGAGAGAAAAGGGGAACTTCAACTTTTCTAAGGTATGCATGCGTGGCACAGCCACATATCAAAAAGCAACTAAGACTCACAAATAAGTGGGAAAAGACCTTGTTTACATATGTTTGATACATAAACATAAGGATTTTCTCATCTACATCTCATTACTGTCTTATTTGCATATGTGTTTCATAAGCTGACTAAACTATATGAATAGTGCTGAAGCTGCACTTAGCCGCAGCCTGCGCAGATTTCTGCTACATGTAAGCACAGTGACTACGAATACTACCAGAAGTAAGCACCACCTGGAGTAGCAGGTAGTATGTAGGTGCTATTTAACAGTTTTGTACTTTTTCTGTAGTAAGGCTGTACACACCAGTATGAGTTAAATGATTTACTGCCTTGACCATTCTGGAGGTTTTGCCTTTTAATCAAATTATGAATAATTTCTAAAAATATTAGTTTTAAAAATCAAAAATAGACATCGATAATTATTATTTCCTATTCCTTCTTTCACCTCTGTCTAGATTAGTGTTAGTGGGTTATAATGGTGACATTTCAAGCATCCTTTTATGTTTTATAATGTTCTGAAGTTGGCAATTTTTGTTATTATATGTAAGTAAATTTTGTTTCATTTTTCTGCTGGAAAAATATAATCAAATGTAAAGCAAACACATAAAATGTTGCTTTATTAGACAACAAATATTATTTAAAATAATCAGATAGAATGGTAACCCCCCCCAAAAAAAAACAAACAAACAAACAAAAAAAAAAAACAAACAAAAACATGTGCATTGATGCAGGTTCCTAAAAAGAGTTATTTATTTATTTATTTGATGTTTGCTTACCATGATAGTCCAACTGGGCAAGTGCCCATTTTCAGTGGAGGTCTGGGGGAGGGCCTCAAAGGTTACAAAGGATACAAGAAGTACATAGCAGAAAACATATAGAGAAAATTAAGCCATTAAGTTGATAAAAATAGCAGAGTATAAATATATATATATATATGTATATATATATATATATATATATATATATATATATATATATATATATGTTAAGCAATTATTACAAATTAAAAAAAAGTTTATACAATTATTACAAATTTAAAAAAAAAATTAAGTTTATTCAACAAAACATTCACAGCAAATGCTCAGGTAATTGACAATAGAAGATGAAGGTTCATTTGTGCTCAGGTAGTTAAGAATAGAAAATAAAGGTTTGTTATTTACAAATGCAGTATTTACAAGGTTTCATTAAAGTGTATTGTTTAGTGTCTATATAGAGGGGTTAAGGCCTTGTAGAGTGGGAGACTGCTTCGTCAGGAGTTCAGCAGGAGCATAGCCAAGAATTAGAGACGTGGGATTTAAGGAATATTTTGAATTCTGCAGAGTTAGGGTTGGTTATGATATTCTGGGGGTCAAGTTCCAAGTTCTTGCTAACTGACTGGAGTGAAGAGAATCTCCATAGTAGCTGTTCACTTTTGTGACTTGTAATAGACATTTGTTAGAGGAATTCAGTTGTCTTTTGTTAATTTGTGGTTGAAGTAGGTTACAGAGTGCTGGACATTTTTCTCGTTGATATATTAAACCGTGAGACATTTTTAGCTGAGTAAATGTTAGGAGGCTGAGTAATTCAAGGCAGTTTAGTTGGCATAGTGCAATACAATGATGGGATTTATATGCGGAATTAGTGGCAAATTTGGCAGTTTTATTATAGCAGGCTTCTAGCCTTGCTAGATCATTTTTTTCAGGTTGGTGAAACTGACAGTACATAGAGAAGGGTAGAGAGTAGGTGAGTTCTGGCAATTCATTGTGGCATCAGTGAGGTAGAGGTATGGTTTAATTCTATAAAGAAAGCCAAGTTTAAGGTGAACTTTTTTTACGGTTAGAGATAGGTGCTTGTCAAATTTCACGTTATCTGTTGTGATGCTGAGTAATTTAATGTGTGTTACAGGCTCTATCTTGATGTTATCAGAATAATATATTTGAAAGGAGGGATTGTAGATCTTGGGTTTTGTTATTAGAGAAAATCACTAGTTTAGTTTTTTAGGATTTAGGATTAAATGGGCGTCAGAGCCAAGACTCTACTGTTGCAAAAGACAGCTGGGTTACTTCTTGTAGTTTGGAGAGTGAGGGAGCTGTGCAGATGAGTGCAGAATCATCTGCATATTGTATGATTGTGGAGAGGGTGGTAGCAGTGTACAGTTTATTGGCAAATATGTTGCATAGGACTGGACCCTGGACAGAAGCTTGAGGTACTCCTGATGAAACAGGTAATAATCAAAACAATTCACTTTGCCTTTTTACAGCTTGTTTTTGGTCTAAGTAATTGTGGAACCTGGGGAGGGCAGACTTGCTTAATTTGGACAGAGAAGTTCATTTAGTAGTTTTTGATGTGAAATGATGTCAAAACTACAAGTTGACCATCATTTCTATATTGGTTAATGATGTTTGTGAAACCTAAAAGAGTTGAAATGAGTTGGTGACAGTGAGGCCCATAGATAAGAAAGAGTCCTGGGCCCAAGGTTCATTTAATCTACCACTGACTGCATATAAGAAACAGCCAGGTAGACCTAGTGCACAGAATATGGCAAAACATGAGAAAGATATGGAAGACTGGATAGAAAGGGAAAGAGAGAGGAGGACAAAGAGAAATAAATAAAAGACAGGCAAAAGGACAGGCAATGGTGACTTGTACATTTAACCACATATACTCTAATCAGATATATATTGTACTGGATAGAGGCAATGAAAGAAAGAGCAGAATACACAGAAAGAGAGGGCGCTAGAGACTGGAAAGAAAATATCAGTGGGAGAGCAATGAATGCCACAGGCAACATGATTTGGGGAGAAGGCAAAGGATAAAACTTAGGAGGACAAATGATTGGAGGAGAACATTGAGTACACGTGGAAATGATGTGAGACAAAAGAAGAGGCTAATCTGCTGACATCAACAAACTCTTACTGAATGCCATTAAAACCTTGCATCATGCATTTTGGTACTCCCAAGAAACTTACTGCCTGCCCTGCCGTTTTGCTCAAAGGGCAATTCCATCCCTAATGTTACTCTGTCACCATGTCTCCCACCTACTATCTCCCATTTCATGTTTAACCATTGCCAAAAAATGTATTAATACCAAAACTAGATTAGGGACAGCCTCTGCTCAGTCCACATTCTGCCCAACATACACAAAAACCCTGAAAAGCACTGAAAACAGAATACACAGATTTGCTCTATTGACAGGCAGGGATACATATCACCGTGACCTGTAAAAACAAGTCAAATATCATCCACTCTCTCTCTCTCTCTCTCTCTCCATGCTACTTTGATTTCCATACTCTTCAGACTGGTTACTGCCCACCATGGAAAAGGCTACTGCTACTAGGGATATTAATTACCTGCTAAGAAGCACACAGGATAATGTTCTAACACTCACCTGCCCAAGGTTTAAGAATTCCGTAGGAGAAAGAACCTTCTCCAGATTGAGTCCTGACCTATGAAACAACCTTCCTGGTGAGGTGAAAAGCAGCCAGAGCATACAGTCCTTCAAAGCTACACTAAATGAACAACTGCACAATGAATTGAGCTGCAACTGTTTTCATGTAGCAGGGGTTAAAAAGTCTTACAGTAAACTCTCAGTTAACCGGCACACATGGGGATTGGTATATGCCGAATAACTGTAGTTTCTGGTTGCTTGAGAGTTACTATTAAAAATATACCTGACTAATACTGTACCCTATACTACTTGTTGAGTTAGACTGGTTCTTAGGATGGGGAGAGAGGGGATTTATTCCTATCTTCCTTTTTAAAACTCTAAAAATGTAAGGTTTGTTCCTGTGAGGGAGGTGGGGGGCAGAAAGTGCAGCACATGAACGTTGTATTGTATTTCTTCGATTTTTTTCTGGTTGCTTGAAAGTTCTGGTTGCTTAAGTTTCAGTTAACTGAGAGTTTACTGTACCTTACTGTGTATAGTCTTTACCAATGTTACATTCCTCATGTATTGTACTTTATGCTCACCTACCTAACCAGTGATGACTTTTTCCTTCTCAAGGGTCTACCCAAAGGTATTTTACAAAATCCTGTTCTAATTCAAACATTTCACTGTATGCATTGTACTACCCTTTTATATAATGTGTATATTTACTGTAATTTATACTGCCTTAATACCTGTTCTTATATTGCAATGGCCTAGTTTGCAACATGTAATGTAATCAGGTCCTGACTGAAAAGGGTTAACAGACACGCTTACTTACTTACTGGCTACCAAATTGCAATAAATAACTAAAATTTAGAGATGCTAGAATGATTTGGCACACTGAAAACAGTGGGTGTTTTAATTACGTAAGACTGAGGGAAAAATGGAAAAAGGTAGCAAGGGAGAGTGACCACAGGAAGTGGAGGGAGAGAATGGTGGTAAACACAAGAAGGGCACCACAGAAGAAATGGGAAGAAAAAAATAAAACAATGATACAGGAATTAAGGAAAATCTGGGAAACAGGGACAATAAATCAGTCCGGAGAACTAGAAAAGAATATTGCAGATAAACCACTCCAAGCAGAATGTAAACAGGATAGGGTCGGGACCTACTACTGAGGGTGTTATACAGATGGTATCCAATTCCTAAAAGGCTGACGAAAAAAGGAAGGAAATAAATACTGCAAGAGATACGGAGAAGCAGAGTCAGGAATGATGCAGGTATTCTGGGGATGCCAATGACTGAAACAGCTACAGCAAAAGACAATTGGAATATGGAAAGATACATCTCACAAGGAGGGAGGAAACTCATAGAATTCTGTATATGGTGGATACAGCTGGAGGGTGGAGGGTGGAAGGACAGGGTGCTAAAGGTGCAAAGGCTCATGGCATCTGAGATCAAAACTATTATCATAATGAACTGAAGAAAGGACAAAAGGTGTTAGAAGAAGACCTGCATATGAAATTCATAGACAGAGGCACAAGACAGACAAAAAGCTGGTCAAAATGAGGCAAGGAGGGAAGAATGGGTTGAGGAAAGAATGGTGTTAGGTGATGCAGTACTATCACATCCAAGCTAACAACATGGAGTAGGATAAACAAGGGAAAATAGTGTACAGATGGATTATTGAAGGCATGGGTGTGTATATATATATATCTATATATATATATATATATATATATATATATATGTATGTAAATCTAGATATACTAACATTAGTTGAAACTTCAGTAGATCGAAATGAAAAACATTGACCACAAAAAGTTAAAAGAAAAATATACCTAATATGCACACTCTGAGGCATAACCTTTGAACACTCCAAATAAAACTCCTGTTTTTTGCAGAGTGGAAGCCTTATTGGGGGCTGTGCATCTCCAGCCCCTGATAATTATATATACTAACTCTGAAACTACCCAATCTCTGAGGAAGGGGCATATTCCCCAAACTTGATCTTGCATAGTTGTTAACCATTTGATTTGCCAAGTAAAATGTGTCAACATAGCAGACCCCATCGAATGATTAGATCATTTACACTCAGTTCAAGCGACAATGTCATATCCGACACTGTTGAAATATGTGTGTGTGTGTGTGTGTGTGTGTTAACATGGTTTGAGATAGGTGATATTCATATACAATGTTCTGGACTTAAGTCATACCTATATATATATATATATATATATATATATATATATATATATATATATGGGTCTAGGACATTTCACCGAATGCACATTCCACTGAAAGTCAAATCACCGACACCACAAAACCTCAAGTTTAGAAACATGAAATGTCACATACCCGACAAACCAAAATCCCGACACTCAACAAACAAAACAAATCAGGTGGTGTGGGGGTCATAGCCCCCCTCATATTTTAAATATTTTGAACTATATACATGGATATTTGCAATTTCAATATATTACTCTTTTCCGAACATACTATAGACTTAAAATATGTGGGGGGGGGGTGCCCCCCACACCCCCTTACTATATATACTAACTCCAGGGTTGCACTACAGTGGGGAAAAAGCCATATATAACTTTCAGTGACGTGTTTCACTGAATTGAGTTTTCAGCGAATTGTGCTTTCAGTGATTTGTGTTTAGTCATTTGAGTTTCAGTGAAATGTGCATTCAGTGAAATGTCCTAGATATATATATATATATATATATATATGTATATATATATATATATATATATATATATATATATATATATATGTATAGGTTTACTATGGTAAGGTTGAACCGGACCCCATCGTATGATTAGATCATTTACCCACGTCCACGAAAGCGACAATGTCGAATCCCGACACTGTTGAAATATGACTCGACTTCGACCTAGGAATGGGCTTTAACATGGTTTGAGATAGGGGCGATATTCATACTTCGACAATGTCGAGTTCAACATTGTCACTGTTCAGCCTCTGGACTTAAGTCACTTCAACCTTATCACAGTAAACCTATATATATATATATATATATATATATATATATATATATATATATATATATGGGTCTACCTGACAACACCGACACACTACAACACTGACAACGAAATCACCGACACCACAAAACCGAAAGTTTAGAAACATGAAATGTCACATACCCGACAAACCAAAATCCCGACACTCAACAAACAAAACAAATCCCCTGTCCAAAAAGCACGCACACAACACAATCACACCAAAAACCTTACAAACCTACACTTATCCATACATACACAACTATCTATGCACTAACCTTAACCCAAACCCTAACCCTAAGGTCCGTCTCTATCGCACACTCACCTAACCCACACCCTAACCCTAACTCACATAACCCGCCCCTATCCCTAACTTCACACTCACCTGACCCGCGCCCTAACCCTAACTCACTTAACCCGCCCCAAACCCTACAGACCGTTGCTATCGCACACTTGCCTTACCCACACCCTGACCCTAATGTCCGTCCCTATCACACACTTACCTTTACATGTCAGCATCGGGATTTTCAACTGTCGTCGGTCTTCTCCATTGTTGATCTTCCAGTGTCGGTGTTCTCGTCGTCGACATTTTGAGATTATGGCGTTTTCAGGTAGACATATATATATATATATATATATATATATATATATATATATATATATATATATATATATATATATATAGCTGTAGTATATTTGACTGAAACACATATCATAATGTTTGAAAAAAATGCAGGTAATTTTGATGGAAAAGAAATTTGACTGAAAAGTCATTTCTTCAACAAGTGTTGGTCTTCTGATAGTATTTTATGGTGTTGTTTTTGATTATGGTACTTGTGAGGGTAGTACTTTGGAAGATTGTGTGTGAAATGGTAATGCCTATCTTTAAGTTGTACCCACAATGTTGTAAACATTGTGGTTGTGCACCAGCACTGATTCACACTATGTGGTGTTTTCTCTTTACTCCACTATTGTGTGACACTGGAGTTAAAATACATAATCAAACGGAGTGGGGTGTGAAAAGAGCTTTTCATGATTTATATGTTGCATTGAATGTTTTTGATGAAATGGCATTTCAGTCGTACTTTGAGTCTTTTTTTCAACATTATTAGTTTCAGTCAAACATAATAGAACCATATGTATATGTTTATATATGGATTCCCTTCAGAAGCTCAAAGTTTCAAAACTTCGAGCTTCACAGGGCAGAGACCAGATGATCAAAGTTTTGAAACTTTGAACATTCTGAATGGAGATCACTGCACAGCATGGAACGGTATATTTAGTGGATTCCTCATTGTAGTGTGATCTCGGAGTTGGTATACGTATTTAGCAGGGGCTGTGGGGAGTGCAGGGGGGGCTATAGAAACGTAAAAAAAGTTTTTGTTTTATTTTTATTTAGTTTTCAAAGTTTCAAAACTTAGATCTTCTTCTCTCTCTCTCTCTATATATATATATATATATATATATATGTATGTGTGTATATATATATATATATATATATATATATATATATATATATATATAGGTTCATAGGTTGGTACTAGGCTATCGGCCCTAGGGCCTATACAAGCCTAGCCATAACAATTCCCTGGCTATTTCTTCCCACATTATTTACTTCCATGGACCCCTGTCTAGCAGGGCAACTGACGTGATCCCCGGGGTGAATTTCCTTTCTCCCATCCAGTCATCAAGTTTCTTTTTGAAGAGGGCCAAAGAGGCGCTCTGCTTGACATGTATGAGCAGTCTATTCCAGAGTCTGGGGAGTCCCTGGGTCAGGGACCTATCCCTCCAGCATGTTTTTTTTTGTTGTGATGACAAGATTTAGATCCCTGGAGCATGTGGCTCTGAGGGATTGGGATTTCTTTAAGTGTATCATGTCCAACAGCTCTGGGTATAGCATGTCCAACAGCTCTGGGTGTGTGTATATATATATATATATATATATATATATATATATATATATATATATATATATATATATATGTGTGTGTGTGTGTGTGTGTGTGTGTGAGGCATGACCACTGCTTTAACAGAAGCACACTTTTTTCAATGGCATTTATACCAAGATTCATACAACTGTTAGGAAAGTCCACTCAGTCCTTTTGCATATTCTGCATGGAGTCAGAAATATATACTACACATAACTGCACATAAACACACACACATACAAAAACATTGCAACCAATTGAAAATTGTCAGTAGATTGACCACTCTTGTTTCTTCACTGCTGTGTGACCCTGGGTTTGCTTATTTTAGTAAGTGTTATGAGGGGAGCAGCCCTCCCTGCACATGAAACATTTACGGGACAGCCCCTCCAAAGAAATTACCAGCTGATGCAAGAGAGGTTAGAAAAAATGATCCTTAAACATTTGTTTTTGATAAATCTGTTGTTAAGTACAGATGATGACTATTGTACTATTATCAGATAAAAGGTATATGTTCAAAACCTTCTCAGCTCCTATGTTTTGTGTCACTCTTTACTTACACTACTGGTATCCAGGAAGTATACTGGAACATAGAAAAGTCCAAACACAAGAAACAGAAAATGTTTTCTGCATTTATAACCTAGGCCTCATATGCGTTATCTTGCAGTATAAAGCAGAAAAGTGGAAACAGCGACTGATCTAATGGCAGAAACTGAGCAGTGGAAAATGATATCATTAGAAAGAGGCAGGTTTAATTATCTATATGTCTTCTCTAACTGTTCACAGATATAAGTTGTAACATTATCCGGCACTGATGGCAGTTAGTGTGATCAGTAACACTGTAGTACCTGTGAGGGTATTTACTAGACAACATGAATATATGGACATAAGTAAAAGTACTATCTACCTTTGTAAGATACCTGATATAGCTGGCTCTAGAAGTTTTACACTGACTGACTCCATACAAATGTTAAGTTACATAAACAGTCCAGAAGTTCTCTTAGACAGACATGGGAAATATTTTATAGCTGCAATAAACAAGGAAAGCAAGTAGCATTATTATTATAATTATATATTATTATTATAATTATAATAACATTATTAGTACAATAGTTGATTGAGTCGTTATATATTGTTATAATTATATATTATTATTATTATAATTCTAATAACGTCATTATTAGTACAATAGTTGATTGAGTTGATTGCAGACAAAAAGTATTACGGACCCTGAGTAACGAGTTGTACCCCATCCAAGATTCCAGTCAACTAGATGGGTTAGATGTCCTCCCTCCATTTCACATGTGTAGAGCAGGATTCTACTAACTGGATGACCAGCATAATGATTAAGGTCTTAACCTTTTAGACACAAGGTACAGGGTTTGATTCTGAGTTATTGGTTAGGCTTAAGATAGTCCTGCACCTTATGAAGGTGAAAGGTTGCTATGATGGTTAATGTGTTTGTCTTACATGAGGTGCAGGGTTTGATACTTACATGGGGTAACTGGCTAAGTTTAAAGGGCCCACAAGGGCAACTAGCCTAGTACTTAGCTATGAACCTATGGACTATTAATATTGGAAAGATTTGTATATTAACTAGTCATAAATACATAGCAGAACAAGCTCAAACTGCACACAATTAGTACAACCTCCTATAAAACGTAGGCTTGTTTATTTGCTCACAGAAATCATGGGTAATACAGCAGATAAACAAAACTGTCAGTAAGTACTGTTGATTTTAACAGAACTGTATTGGAATAAGAAGCAATGGGAAGCAGATTGTCAATAACAGTTAATGAGCACATGGTCATGCCAGAATCTATCTTGTTAACAGAACTCTAAAGAAGACTTCTTTGGTGTAAAAGGGCACAAACTGTTTGAATGAACTGTACTCACTCTTGTAACTCTCTTTTGTCTTATTTAAGCTGCAGTAGGAAAGGCGACCAGGATGCTAATGTGGGTATCATAAGTATCCTGGTCACCTTTTCTGTTGTTGCTAAGTTACACAGGGACAGGCAGAAACGTCAGTTTAGTTTATTCAGTGTGCCCTTTTATACCACAGGGAGTTCTCTTATGCTTTGTAGTCCATCATAGTTAAACCTTAAGCTAACTGTCTAATAATAATTTATTCAAACTAATTAATGGATGCTTTTCTCACACACACTTTCAGGTCTGTGCCTGGTCCATCCATCCACAACCTCTTTTTGCCATTTTTACGCACAGGGTCAGGGTATCACTTCAGCAGTGACTATCACCTGATGCTCTGACCAAACTGCTAAGTGACACAGTTCCTCCATTTTGTTCTTGTTCATGAAGTGCTACTTCAAATCTAACTTTCAGTAAAATAAACTGACAACTGAGCAGTACTGATTTCCCCTTCCATGTGCCTGTGGCTTTTCTAAGCTATACTTGTGATAAACAAAAAATCACTGTACCTGTAAAATGTATACATGACTAAAAGATTTCCAAACGTGCCAATAATCCCAATGACAAGGATGCAGCCTCCAACAATATAATGAGCATAGTCCGGTACATTCACCTTCAGTGCAGGACTAGGGCGAACTTCCATATTCAGCACCTGAAGAGAGCAATAAAATAAAATTCTTTAATAAAAATAGTTGTGTTACCAATTTTAATGACTGCTGATTTAAAAAGTTTATGTACAGCAGTTTACAGCTCAACCGATCTTTAATTCACATGAAATAAGTACAAAAAGCAAGCTGGTGCTATTGCTTCGTAAGTATTATGGATATACATTGTGCATGTTATACTTGTCAATTGTCTAAATAACATGCATGCATTCATGGAATGTCTGCTCTAAATATTCAGTATTGAGAGAAATCCTACCTTATGGCAGTAGTGTTACATTACAGTAACAGGTTGTTTATTATTCTTTACTGACAGGATACATGAGCAACAGCTGTTTTCAATGAAGGCCCAAGCAGAGAACCTGCAAAGGTACAAACACAAGGAAAAAAAAAACACACTTAGAAGAGGAAGCATTAAACAAGTAAAAGAGCTAACTAAGCAATTAAAGAAAAGGTATATTATAGTATCCACTAGGTGTGGCTGTAAGAGCAATAATAGCTATTTTGTCATATTCAGAATGCAACAACAAAAAAACTAAAATCATTGTAAAGCTGTCCAAAGTGAATTTGCTCACTAAAACAGAACAAACCCAAATCACCTTGATAAATTGGAAGCATTAAGCTTAGTAATTATATAATATACACACCTAAGTCATAGACAAAACAGCATACTGGTTTTGTGGTAAGATTTCTGCCACACAGCTTTAGGGTATTGAGTGTCATATAGTGGGTTTTCCAATAATACCTGGATAAACGTTTACAGTAATAAAAACTCACAGGACCCGTCTGGATGTCTCCATACCATTTACTGTTGTGACAACAGCTCATGAATATGAAAGCATCATATGACATCCATGCAGGGTAGCCTTATAGGTATTGACTACTAAAAGTGTAAATCTCCTAATTGCAATACATTGTACTAGGCTTATTCCAGACATCTGGTTATTGCACATATGGAGTTTTGCATGTTATCCAATATCTGCATTGGTTTTCTCTAGGCAATTGGGTTGTCTTGCAAGTGAGTTTGTTATACATATGTATGTATATATATATATATATATATATATATATATATATATATATATATATATATGGATCTACTTCAGTAGATTGAACATTTACAAGTTCGAACCACATATGGCCGAAACCATATGTTTGAAATTGTAAAAGTTCGATTGGACTGAATGGAGATCTCTGTACAGTCCGGAAAGGGAAGATTTCCCATTTCCGCAATGTAGTGCGATCTTGGAGTTGGTATATTTAAGTAAGGGGGGTGTGGGGGGTGCAGGGGGGCATAGCCCCACTGCTATAGAAGTTTAGTTTTGTGTTTTGTTATTTTACTTGTTTTTACTTCAGTGTTCGAACTTTTACGAATTCGAACATATGGTCTCGGCCATATGTGGTTCGAACTTGTAAACGTTCGATCTACTGAAGTAGATCCATATATACACATGTGGATATCTATGTTTTATTTACTCTTACCTTTGTATTTCAGAACATGGCTGAAAAGAATCCATCCAATTAAGACTTACTTACTTGTTTAATAAAAAAATAAAATACTTAGATTAAACTGAGAGCTTATTTGCTGAAGGAAAGGAACACGTTTTAGGTACACATTACCATTAACTGTTTACCAATGAATGTAGGGGAGCAAGAAGGAAGAGTTGTAAAGCAGAAAATTAATGTAGGAATCAATCTTAGAACATCACTATCAAAGTTGGTAATATAAAAGACTATCAAAACCTTTCACTACACAGATAGAAGTAATACCCATTTGGCTTAAAAAAATAACGATAAATAGTTTTATATAATGTCAGTATCTATGTAACTCCAATGTGCCACAGCCAGTGAGACCTTAAATGCTCAGGAACGTTGGCAGTACAAGTCACACTACCTGGTTCTGAAGGAAAGATTCCAACAAGGCTGCCTTCTCTGTGGAACTTCAGTGCCTTTCCTGTATTTTCATGGGTTTTGCCAGAGCTTCCTTTTTCTTCCCAGATTCCCAGAGACATGTTGCAGGTGAACTGATGATGGCCTATCTCCTAGATGTGTTTATGTTGTGTATGCGAGCATGTTGTGCGATGGACTGGCATACTATGAATAACTTCTTCCTGCTTTCTGCCCATTGCTTGCCTGGATAGGCTCTACTATTGACAACGACTTAGATGAAAGAGGTACTGAAATGACCTACTGGCTGGCAGGCTAACTGGATATATGAATGGGATGAATGAAAGTAGTAAACCATCAGTGAAGGCTAATATGCCAAAGCTGGTCTGTTTGTGGCTGTGACCTGTTGTTGGCTTTACATGATTATTTTGGGCGGCTTCATAATGAGCAAATAATTTTTATCTCATATTTGGAGTGCTGGCTGTGTTTTTGGTTTACTGTCTTGGCTATGATTTTTGGCCTTTGCACCTGCCATACTTGTGGAAGTACTGTTGGAAGGTAATGAATGAAAGCAGACTTCCTAGCTTCATCCATTATAGCTGTTTTGCAGCTAACAATTTCATCTGTGAATGTATGATTTGATTTGAGAACCCTCAGGAAATAAATATTTGCTTGTGGCTGTTTTGGTAAAGAAATGTGGTATCTGAAAGCAAATGAAATTCAGTGACAATCTTCCATGTGCAGAAGTTTATGAGACTCTGTTGACTGACACTTCTCTTGTCGACCATGTAACTGTACTTATTACAAGTTTTCTTTACAGGTCTGCAGTGACAGAGTTTTTAATTTCTAACCATGGTAAACTTGGTAGTCTTGTGATACATTGAGAATAGCGATTAGAAGGGCACCAGAAAGCAGTTTAGATAGTAAGACTGATTTGATTAATTTGAGTCCACAATAAGATGGGGGGTTTTTGGATAGTATTCTTAAGTACTTGCTGACTATTTAGTCTCTTTTTTATATAATGAATGTCATCTCTGAGGATTTTGTTCTACCACAGAAAAATTGAGTAGATATAGAAACAGAACAGAACAGAATGTCAGAGCTTTTTTGTAAACACAATCACTTCCTCTCCTCTTACCTGGCTCCTGTTCTTCTTCTTTACAGCACATAACTTGATGGCTATCTATATGTTGTTGTTGTTGTGTCTTTCGGCTTTTCCCGGTTAGGGGTCGCCACAGCGGAACTCCGATCTGCTAATGATTGACAGTAGATTTTTACATGCCGAGTTGCCAGCTCTGACGCACAACCTTCAATGAAGGTACGCCCATTCATGCATGTCTCCACACAGAAGACGCTCTAGCTGAGAATCGAGCAGGACAACGTCTTACTGTGAGGCAACAATGCTATGCACCACCACCACCAACAAATCATTTTTATCATGTTTTCAGGGACTATTGTTTTTTTTTTTTTTTTTTGCTGGGTTCCAGCTGTAAACAGGGACAGCAAATACATATGCTGCCATGGCACACTCCTGCCATTAAACCTCTGCATCAGCTTCAGAAACACACAACAAATGGCCAGACACACCACTGGTGACAACGATTCTGTGAAGAAACAAAAAAATCAGAGGGCAGCAGCTGTTAGTATTTCTGTAAATGTAACTGCTGCTTGTGTGAGATAAATCTCCTGCCTTCCTGCATTCTCTACTTCTACTAACTGAATTCCAGTTGGAGTACTGGTATCGGCTGGGTTTTGTTAGAATTACTTATTCTGTGCAAGTATTTTTTTTCTATTTGTTAAATACAAAAGATGCATAATGCAATCTCTAACCTGTTTAGAGCACTCCTCACAGACAGATTAAATACAAGCACATATTTATGATATTATAAAAAAGGATACAAGGAATGTACTGCACAGACGCACACACACACACACACACACACACACACACACACACACACACACACACACACACACACACACACACACACACACTCACACACACTGGAGTGCAAGCTGGCTCCAGACAATTGACAAGTGGCGTACCTCAGGGTTCAGTCCTGGGACTGCTCTTGTTTGGCATCTACTTCTCTGAAGTACAGGCAAACACTAAGGGACTCTGGCTAACAAAGTTTGCAGATGACTGCAAACTGGGAGTCATTGAGTCCCCAAATGATGTGGATATTCTACAAAAGGGCCTTACAGAAACAGATGCTTGGTGCCAGAGCCATGGGCTCAAGTTCAATGCTATGAAATGTATAGTTATCCCATTTGGGAAAAAAATGTACCCATGAATTACCACATAGGTGGCAGTACACTAAACACCGAAAGTGTGATAAGAGACTTAGGGACACAGGTGGACAGTGGTCTCACCTTCGATAACCACATCGCCACAACAGTCAGGAAATCCTTCTATGTGGCACACCTCATCACTAAGGGCTTTTCATCCAGAAAAAAAGGAGGTTATTGTCCCACTGTACTCATCCCTCATTAGACCCATTATAGAATACAATGCCCTGTTTGGTATGTACTTCTCAAGACATCGGCAACAACTGGAAAGGTCACAGAAATACCTCACTAAAAGAATCACAGGCCTAAAGCAGATGCCCTATGCTGACCATCTAAAAAAACTCCACCTATACTCTGTCGCATATCGTCTACTCAGAGATGATCTCTGCTTAGCATACAAGGCCATGTCAAACCCAGAGCTATTGGGCATGCTGCACTTAAAGAAATCCCAATCCCTCAGAGCCACACGCTCCAGGGATCTAAACCTTGTCATCACAATGAACAAAACATGCTGGAGGGATAGGTTCCTGACCCAGAGACTCCCCAGACTCTGGAATAGACTGCCCATACATGTCAAGCAGAGCTCCTCTTTGGCCCTCTTCAAAAGGAACATTGATGTTTGGATGGGAGATAGGAAATTCACCCCTGGGATCACGTCCAGGGAAGTAAATACTGTGGGAAGAAATAGCCAGGGAATTGTTATGGCTAGGCTTATATAGGCCCTAGGGCTGATAGCCTAGTACCAACCTATGAACCTATAAGAACTGTAAAAAGTGCATATTTTTTATCTGGTGAAGACATCAGAAAACACCAGACAGTACATTCAAGCATTGGCAGTGCACCCCCCCCCCCGCACTTTTCAGCTCTTTCAGTAGCTGGATCACTAGTCAATCCCAGGTTATATGGGCTTTATCTCTCTCTCTGCACCATAGAGTTGACTTCTTCCAATGGTACAGTTTAACAGCACTAGCCAATGTGGATATTGATCACCACTTAATGGGTGTCACTCAATGAGTCATTCTGTATTCTTAGGAAGATAAGGATCAGAAGGGTTAGTGCTGCTAAACTCAAAAGTGTAAGCTAAAGTAGACTATCTGCAATTATGAAGTAATAATAATAAAATAAACTTTTGAAGATTAGCTGAAATGCTTTTTGTTGTAAAAAGCCTTCATAAGATGCACAGTTAACATTTTATGAAACAATGCCTTTTTATATTACAAGGGATACAATCGAATGTGGAAACAAAATATTTTTTTTTTCTCAAATTCATTATGCAACTTACAACATAATGTAGGATCTGACTGATCAGAAGGCTAAAAAGAATAAGAAAAGAAGTAATAGTACTAGGGAGATGCAAATGGATAAAAATGGGAGGACAACAGACATGTTAAACTTACAAGGCTATCATTTTGAGGATATTGT
>NC_056728.1:738833780-738846961 GCF_019279795.1 Protopterus annectens
TTGCTACCCAAGGGTAGTACAAACGGAACTCTACTTTGTGTTTTTTTAGGGGCAGTACTATTCGGACCATTGACCACTTAAGTGATGAAGCCCTGCTATTTGGGCTTGTATGTATAGACAGAAAGCAGTGCATATTGTTTGCCAGGTGGCTGCAAATACTGGCTTACCACTGTTGGGGCTACTTGCTGGGTTCCTATAATTCCATACCACTTTTACTGATCGTTTGAAACTTTGCGATGTACAATAAAGGTGAGGTTAGTTTCGAAGGCATAATAACACAGTGACATTTTTTCACTAAACTTGTGTTTTTCTTAGCAATGATATATTTAAAGTTCCTTGAAGAATGAGGTAAAAGTTTTAAAACATATCATGCATGACTTTTTATACATTTTACATCTTTTGCCAATTGTTTGATCCATGTATGTGAAGTATCCCTCACTTTTATTTATTTTTTATCCATTGTTGATCAGGTTAATCCCACTGGTTAGTAGCCTTTCTTCAGGGGACGCCTAAGATGATATTGATACTACCAGGGGAAATTTTGCCAGGACATCAGGAAATTTCCCCTACTCAATAGAAGAGAGATTGTTCTATTCCTAGTGCAGTGACGGCTGGGAGAACAGCACTCAAGATGATGAATGTCACAGAGATGAATGCCAGTGCAGTGTCTGAAGGTGTACAAGATCCTGAGGAGCAGAATTTGTTTGTTTCATTGGAAGCAAATGTTCAAAGCAATGATGAATGTGTTATTACATCCCTCCATTTTGCAGGATGATACTTTGGGTGAATTCTTTCTGCAGACTGAGCCACAGAGTTGAAAATATGTTTCATGGGGTGAAATTATGGACAAAATTCAATCAGAAGAATCAGAAACTATTTAAAAGGAGATAGCCAGACAGAGAAATCATACACAGAGCCGGTTAAAGAAACTGTAGGGAATGTGATGAGAGATGAACAGAGGAAAGGAAACGTCAACAATCAAAGGAAATTTATGGTGAGAATTCAAAGCAAAGAAGAAAAAGAAATGGACAGGTATGACATTGAGGATAATTTCATGATCCCATTGGGAGTGAAGGCTCAGGAGGTAAGGGCTTTTATTCTTTTATTTATTTTATTTTTATTTATTTATTTTACATTTGTTGACCGGGTTAGTCCGACTGGAATCAAAGTCCATTTTCAGCGGAGGCCCGGGGAGATAAGCTCCAGACACAATACAAGAACAAAAAACAGTTGAGAAAGAAGAAAAACATTGATTATATATAGTATTATAATTTTAGTTATAGGTGTAGTTAAGAAGAGAATACAGGTAGAAGTAGATTCAGACAGTCAATGTTACAAATTTCCATTTTAAAGTTAGTAGTAGATAAACAATATCAAATTAGCTAAGTAATTACATACATTATGTTGATTTAGTCAGACTTGTCACAGTGGCATAGCCATTTTAGTCAGGCTTGTCACAGTGGCATATCCATTTTAGTTCCAGATGTTGTTTAATTGAGGCCTTGAATAGGTCTGGGGAGGAGAGCATGGTAATGGCACCTGGTAGTTTGTTCCAGGTTCTGCTTACAGAATTAGCAAATAGGGCCATGCCAGCAGCATTGTTAATTCTAGTTGTTTGTATTTGTAACTTATTGGATGAACGTAGCAGTCTTGTGTTTTTATGGAAGAGGATGTAGTTACTAAGGGCTGGAGTGTTATTTGGGTTCTTTAGGATTTTTTTAGCCAATATTAGAAAGTTGTACTTGACGAGATTGGGAAATTCCAACCATCCGAGCTGTTTAAGGTTAATGCAGTGATGGGTTCTGAAAGGAGAGCCCGTAGCAAACCTGGCGATGTGATTATAGCAGGCAGTAAGTCTATTTAGTTCAGATTTACTTATGTTTGCTAGAAGGGGGAGGCATATAGAAGTGTTGAGAGTAAGTGCGAGCGTGCAATAGCTATTTTAGCTTTGGGGGTAAGGAAGGTTTTAACTCTGTAGAGTGAACCAAGTTTTCTGTTGATGGTTTTGATTGTCTGGTTTACATGGAGGTCAAATTTTAAGTAATTGTCTATAGTGACACCTAGTAGTTTGTTATTGGGGTCCGGGGAAATGACTGTCCCATCATTAGCTTGTATGGTAAAGGAGTAAGGTATAGACCTTTGGGTTGGTGGAAATATGAGCATTTTGGTGTTTTGGGATTTAGTAGTAGGCGACGTTTGGATAGCCAGTTTTCTATAACAGTAAAAGTAGCCTGAGTATCCATTTTTAGGTCATCTGGAGATGTGGCAGAGCAGATCAGGGTGGAGTCATCAGCACATTGGATACAGCTGATGTTCAGTATGATAGTAGGGAGATCATTAATAAAGATAAAAAACAGTAGTGGTCCTAGTATGGAGCCTTGAGGAACTCTGTTAGTGTTGGGTAATAGATTTGAGAGCTTATTCTGCCAGAGGACTGCTTGTTGCCTGTCATTGAGATAGGATTTAAACCAGAGAAGGGCATTGGGATGTAGACTGAGAGTTTGCAGGGTCTTAATCATTAGTTGATGGTTCACCATGTCAAAAGCCTTGGAAAGATCTAGGAAGAGGGCAGACGAGGTGCGGTTGTTGTTGCGGTTACTATTAATGGTGTTAGTAAAGGACAGTAGGGCAGTGGTTGTACTATGATGTGGCCGAAAACCATGTTGGGTATTAGCCATCAGGTCATTCTGGAGTAAATGTTGCATAAGTTGTTTATGTATACATTTCTCCATGATCTTAGCAAGTGGGGAGAGTATGGCTATAGGCTTATAATTGGAGTATTTGGTAGAGGGACCTCCTTTATGTAATGGAATCACATAATATGTTTTCCAGATATTG
The DNA here is from genome assembly GCF_019279795.1 of Protopterus annectens. Lineage (NCBI taxonomy): Eukaryota > Metazoa > Chordata > Ceratodontiformes > Protopteridae > Protopterus > Protopterus annectens. The sequence goes on from NC_056728.1 coordinate 738,836,619, forward strand.
GGAATTTTGGCTTCTGATATGGTCCAGTTGATTAGGATAGAGATTGGAAAGGTGATTCTTATTTATAAAGAGACATTTTGTGACATTTTTGAGACTAGTTTTGTTCCAGAAATTTTTTGAGAGAATATGAGAAGAAAAAGAAGTGTAATCTACACAATTTTATCCGGCTAAAGCATTTGACCGAGAAACCAAAAAAAAATACCTGTTCAATTTCGAGACATGTAAGCAAACTTTGTAAAGAAGTTATGGAGATCAGCAAAGTCTACGATTAGAGAGGATTATGGACTGGGGGATGGGACTGGCACATTGTACTGAAAACGGAAACAGAAAAAAAATGTTCACATTCCTAGTAATAGAAGTATAGAGGGTAACAAAGGTGTTGTAAAATATTGGAGACAACCAAAAACATGTTTTTCTTCTGTAGAAAAGACAATCATTTGATATGTAACTGTGACAAGAGGAAATATTATATTTATGGAGAAACATGTCATGATGTAAAAAATGTGAATTGAGATGTTATAAATGTAACAAAATTGGACATTTGTGGATGGGATGTAATCTAGAGAAAAAGAATGAAGAAGAAGAAGAAGAAGAAAACAAAAGTGAGGACAGTATAGAAAGAGAAGAAACGGTCCCAAAATTATAAAAATGAAGCAGGCAAAATCTGGGAAAATAAAAATAAGGATAGAAAGAAAAACGAAACAGAAAATAATATTGAAGAAAGTTCTGAAATAAGTGAAGGGAAAATAAAAATTGGAAAATAGTGGAAGGTAAAAAGAATAGGCAAAAATATGAGTGCAAGGTTCCTTGTACTCATATTTTTTTGGGTATTGGTTTTCAGGAGTGCAACACTTATTTTTTAAAGGTAAAAAGAATTATTTTGACAAAAGAGTGAGAGACAGAAAAAATAAAGTTTAAAAGTATAAGTGTAAATGAGAAAAGAAAGGAAATGGATAATGTAAATGAGATAAATACTTCAAATTTACACGCTTTCTGGTAACCTACAACATATGCATAAGGACAACTGTAGAAAACTTTCAGTAAATGTACATAGTATCCAAAATGTAAGTAGATGAATATATAAGCAGATGACTCAGTGTAGCAAGTGTGATGTTGACAAAATAATTTTGGAAGATGTTAAGATTTTTGACTTAAGAAAAGAGATTACAAAGAAACTTTGGAGGGAGATACAATATGGAACCTGGGAAATGAACTATGTTCAGGCATAATTGTACTTCCTAGAAAGTCAGTGAAAATATTGAACATAACATTGGCAATGATGGGAAGACCAACTATTGTAGAGCTTAGATGGCATAAACAGGTATAGGTTCATAGGTAGATACTAGGCTATTGGCCCTAGGGCCTATACAAGCCTAGCCAAAAAGGTACCCTGGCTTTCACCACTCAAGAAAATTATTTTCCTGTGCCCCTGTCAAGCAGAACCACAGAAGTGATCCCCAGGGTGAATTTCCTATTACCCATCCAATCATCAAAATTTTTCTTGAAGAGTGCTAATGAGGAGCTCTGTTTGACATAGGTAGTCTGTTCCAGAGTATGGGAAGTCCCTGGGACAGGAATCAATCCCTCCAGCATGTTCTGTTTATTCTGGTGACAAGGTTTAGGTCCCTACAGCATGTAGCTCAGACGGATTGGGATTTATTTAAGTGCAGCATGCCCAAGAGCTCTGGGTTTGACATAGCTTTGCATGTTAGGCAGAGATCGCCTCTGAGTAGGCGATATGCGACGGAGTAAAGCTGGAGTTTTTTGAGTCGGTCTGAGTAAGGCATCTGTTTGAGGCCAGTAATCCTCTTTGTGAGGTATTTCTGTGGCCTTTCCAGTTGTTGTAGATGTGTTTTGAGGTACATACCAAAAGGGGCATTGTATTCTATAATGGGTCTAATGAGTGATGAGTAGAGGGGAACAATGACCTCTTTTTTTCTGGATGAGAAACCTTGTGTGATGAGGTGTGCCACGTAGAAGGATTTCCTGACCACTGTGGCGATGTGATTAGCAAAGGAGAGAGACTACTGTCCACCTGTGTCCTAAGGTCTCTTATCACACTTTTGGTGTTAAGTAGACTACCGCCTATGTGATAGTTCATGGGTACAGAGTTTTACCAAAGGGGATGACATTGCACTTTTTGGCATTGAGCTTGAGACCATGGCTTTGACACTAGGCATCTGTCTCAGTGAGGCCCTTTTGTAGGATGTCCACATCATTAGGAGTTTCGATTATGGCTCCTAGTTTGCAGTCATCTGTGAATTTAGTTAGCCAAAGACCTTCTGTGCTAGCCTGTACTTCAGAGAAGTAGATACCAAACAGTAGAGGACCCAGGACTGAACCCTGTGGTACTCCACTTGTCACTGGTCTGAAGTCTGATTTGGAGTCTGCTATTTCACAGTGTGGGTTCAGTCAGTAAGCCAGTTGGCAACCCATCTTGTGACATAGGGATTTATACCTAGTTTAGTGAGTTTATCTATAATTCCAGAGTGGGGGATGGTGTTGAACACCTTGGCAAGATCTAGATAGGCTGTGTGAACCACCTTACCCTCATCTATGGCTTTGGTGACTACTTCAAAGAAGTCTGTCAGGTTTAGGAGACATGATCTGCCTTTTACAAACCCGAACTGTGTGGGGTCCAGAGTTTGGAGATCTCCAATGGCTTTGTTTATGAGTACCATGATGATACGTTCCATGACCTTGCAGACCAGGCTCATCAGGCTAATGGGGCGGTAGTTCCTGGGATCTGTTGTGGCCCCCCCTTTGTGGAGTGGGATAACCATCACAGTAGTTCATGTAGAAGGCAGCCTGGGATGTTGTCAGGTCCCATGGATGCTGTGTTCTTGGCTTTGGAGAGTGAGGTTTTTACCTGTGCAGCCATGATTACAGGAACTTTGCATTCTTCCGGTATAAAGATGGGACCTTTAGGGGGTGAGAGGGGGGTAAAGTTAGCAGTGAACCTATCTGCCAGGATGTTGGCAATATCAGTTGGTTCTGTATATTTGTTGTCATTGTGCTGTAACTCAGAGCAGATCTGAGTGTTGCCATTGAGATTCTCGACATAGCTATAGAATGCTTTGTGGTTGTCTTTAGAATCAGTGGCGATTTTGCATAACTAGCTTTGGAGGATATTATGGGGGATCTCAGCTTCTTACTGAGGTTGACCAGGAAGTTTCTCCAATTGTGGGATTTTACACTTTTTTGCAACAGTTTCTTTCTTCTGTTGTAGAGTTTGTTTATGGCAGAAGACCATCAGATTGGCTTCCTTTTTTTGGAGGATAGCATCTTGGTTCTGTTAGGGATAGCACAAGCCATGCACTCATGTAAGTGCTTATAAAGTGCATTTGTGTAGGATTCAGCAGTTGTACCTCTATTGTCCATCTGCATGGGTATCGTGAAGTTTGCCACTTCTGTCTTAAGAAGCATGAAGTTGGCTTTGGAGAAATATTTTACGGTTATTTTTCTAATGGGGGGTGGGTGGGAGTGGGATATGGATGTCTAGGGTGATTAGCTTGTGGTCGGATCTGACCAACAAGAAGCTGACCTCTGGTGTGGAACACCGGTTTCCCATGTTGGTGATGACCAGGTCTAGGATATTGCTGCCCCTTGTGGGGGTGTGGATAAGTTGATCCAAGGCGTTGGAATTGATGATTTCCAGAAAACGTTGAGCAAAAGAGTTGATACACGAGTAGTTTTCCCAGTTAATGGTAGGGTAGTTGAAATCACCCATTATTAGATTGTTGGGTTGCACCTTAATATTTTCAAGTGTATCAAGAAAAGAGGAGTGGGAATCCTGGGGCATGGTGTGTGGGGGGGTCTGTAGCAAGCTACAATCTGGATTGCGGTTTTGCCCAGATTTAGTTGAACTTGGATAATCTCGGATGCATTATGCTGAGCAACTAGCTTGGAGGTGTGGATATCCTTAATGGATATGGACACGACTCCACCTTTAGTGTTTCGGTCCGGGTTTGGTGGCCAAAAGGTGTGGTATGAATTATAGCCTGGTAATGCAGGGGTGCTATCTGGAGCTTTGAACCAGGTCTCTGTCACTGCACAGATGGCAGTGTTCTCCATCTTAAGGAGTGCCTTGAGTGAGTGCATTTTGAGGTTTAGACTTCTAGCATTAAGTAGCATTACCCTCAGATTTTGCTTGCTTGTACCTGTTACAGTGGTGAATTTGTAATTTGAACCTTGCCTAAAAAGGCACTATAGGGGTGGCAAGAGCCTTTGCCAGTATCCAGAATCTCAAGGGCAACAGGTGCAGGCCATCTCTGGCAAAGCAGCATGGTCTGTCAATCATGTCATCCCAGGCAGACAGATACTGGATTCCCTTAGAATGACACCTGAAGCTTAGCCAATTGTTAAAGTCAATCATTTTGTCCTTGTACTGTGGTATCATTCTGGGTAATGGCAGGATGCTACCCAGGGCTAGGGTCATACCTGCCTGATTGGAGAGCTCCTCCGTGTCATTTTTCATGTAGTCAGGGGAGGTACATCTCAGGTCATTCACACCAACATGGACAATGATAGAGTCATATTTGTACTTGTCATGGAGTGACCTGAGTGGGTGCATTATGTGGCGAATCCTGGCACCCGACAGGCAGCTGACAGTAACTTTTTCCTTGTTTAGCCTGGTGAGTGGAACATCAGTGTGCCTTACTATAGAGTCACCTATGACTAGAGTTTTGGGTACGTTATGCCTTATGGGCTGTAGTTGAGTGACACACTGAGTATGTGGGCTATGTGTCATTTGGGTTGTGTTGTGGGGTGGAGGTTGCTTGCATTTCTGCTTTGGAGGTCTAGGATGTTTGGGCAGATTTTTACTGAGAGCCTCCGTGAATGTAGATGTGTGTTTTGTGCTTCTGTGTGTGTGTGTTTTGGTGGTGTAGGTTTTGAAAGACTGTGTGATGAGTGTGGTGCGGTGCAAGTGTTTACCTTCTCCTCTTGCCTGTCTAGTCCAGTCTTCGGTGAAGAGAGCTTTGCTTCCAGTTTGGCTATATAAATGCATCTCTCACAGGTCATAGTGTTGGGTGGTAGAAGGAGAGGGTTGTCTGTGTACATGAGGCAATTGCTGCATTGTCCCAAGATGCCCAGATTCATCAGGTAGACAGGTGAAAACACCGGGAGCTGACCTTTAGACATGACTGAATAGGTGCTTATTTATTAAATAGTAAAAACTGTTTTCCTCTAGACAAGTGAGGAAAGTTGAGTGCTGTAGTAATTTGTAACTTATTTAGTGCTTACAATGAGTTCTGAACAAGTGCTGAGCTCAAAGAAACAGATTTGAGTGCTAAAACTAAAAAGCTGGCTAGTTGCAAGGGAAAATTTGAAGAGCAGACTTTATGGCGCCAGGAATAGTTTTACCCTAGTTAAGTGGGCTCAGGAGCTCACAAACAGTCCTAGACACAGCAAATCCGTATCTGGCAAGATCTGCCACAGGAAAGGGGGGAAGCAAGCTTAGATTTTTTTTAAGTAAAAGTGGAAATGGAGAAAGCTGGAACAGAAGTTAATTCAACGTTAAGAATCTGAGTGGGTTGGCCTTCACAAATGTTCTCTAGTAGATTGAATGAACTAATGACACTAGACTGGGAGGAGTGTCACAGATCAAATATACAGTATGGGTGGGCAACTGCAAAACCACCAAGTATAAGAACACCACAACACTAGGGATGGTGGGTGGGAGAAATTACAGTTCCTAGCTGTAGCCAGTAAATGAAAGTTTTAAACAGATTAAGGAGCAAGCAGACTCTAGAGAATGCTTTTAACTGTAAACAGACAATTACAGTAATGCACACTATTAAAGTTCCTAGCTGTAGAACACAGAAACCTCAAAAAAATCAAAAATGCACAGAAAAGCTCAGATAGAGCACTCACAAACAGAAAATGCAACTCTCAGTATGAAAAAGCAGTTTTGTTGTGACTTTCGGCTTTTCCCGGTTAGGGGTTGTCACAGCAGAACTCTGGTCCGCTAGTGATTGGCAGTTGATTTTTACGTACTGAGTTGACAGCCCTGATGCACAACCTTCAACAAAGGTACGCCCATTCATGCATGTCTCCACGCAGAAGACGTTCTAACTGAGAGTCGAACCGGACAGCGTCTTACTGTGAGGCAACAATGCTACCGCAGCACCACCACCGTGGATACATGAAAAAACAGTTTACAGTTAAATAATTCAGTAAACATGCAATTAGAGTAATGAAACAGTATCTAGCAATAACAAATAAGTTAAAAAAGTATAAAACAGTACATAAATGCAGTGAAACAATAAAAAAAGCTTTATAACAGTGCACAATGTAGTAGATCAACTATATAGCACAATTATAAGCGTTTCAGAAGTGCAGTTCAGTGAAATAAGTGTAAGAAATAACTTATCCTGCTCTTGGAATCTTAAGGAATTTCTATTTAGTTTCACTAATGAAATACAATCCACAGCCTGAGCAATACAAGCACAACCTGTTCAAGACACAGGGTTTATATACCAGTAAGGATGGAAGAGTTAGAAGATCAAGAAGTATATGGAATTATAGCATTGTATGCCTTGTTACAAGTAAAGAAAGGGAACATTTATTATATAAAATGTTGGATTATGTAGTAATTAATATGAATATAATGTTAATGGGAAATTTTAATCGTGATTTGAGAGAAAAAAGAAGAAGAGAGGAAATGAAGTTAAGAAAAGTTTTGAAATCATAAAATGTTTCAATTAAAAGATTTGGAATAATAATTTGTGAACATATAGTCGAGGTATATATATATATATATATATATATATATATATATATATATATATATAAGATGAAAATAGATTATGTTATTATGTCACAAGGTTTAACTATAGCTAAGGGGCAGGAGCTTGTAATAGGCTTTTCAGATCACCATCAGTAATATGGATAGAAATACAAGAAAATAAGGAGTGTATCAGATTGGGAAAAGGAATAAAAAGAATAAATGACAAATTATGGGGCGAAATGGAATAAATAGGTATATGTTTATGGAAAGATAGCATTTCCACTAAAGTGTGTTGTAAAAATGGTCTGAGTGGTGGCTAGATTTTCAAAAAATATTAAAAATGTATTTTAGAATACAGTCAGGTGGAAAAGAAGTGGAAAACATGATAAAACAATGTGTATGGATGCTTTAAGGATTTGGAAAGAAATGGTAGAGAATATGATGTGATAGAATGGAGAATTTATTAAAAGATTCAATGCAAAATTAAAGAATTCTTACTTAAGCAATGTATTATGTACAAGGTAAGAAAGAAGAGATATCAGCCTAGATGAATAGCATAGCTGAAGAGAATAGAACTATAATGAGAGAAATGAAATATGATAGAGGAGAGGCAAGAAGATCCCAGGAACAAATTATTAATATAATAAACTATGTAAAGAAAATGTTTCAAGGTAGACAGAAAGTAGAAAAGTGAATGGCATGTTAAAAAAAAGTGACATAACAAGAAAATAAGTTATTAGAAAATTAAATTTCCTTATGTGAATTAGTTAAGGTACTTATACAAGTTAACTTACAGTCAATTTCAGGATCAGATGGAATAGGATACCAATTTTATAAGAATTTTATGTATTAACAGAAAATAAAACACTTCTTAAAAATTTATGAATGAGTGGTTAAGTGAAGATTTTTGCAGTGGTATACTTAAATTTGTATGGAAAAGGAAGATAAAAATAAAACTGAAAACTCAAGACCTAAAGTATTGGACAATACAAATGATAATATTTTTATGAAAATATTAAATATTAAATGATAATATTTCTACATCTATGTTTTATTCTTGTCTTACGTCCTCAGCTGGACTAATGTCTATATTTAAATGCTATGTGTCTTAACTGTATAATGCAAGTAATAATGTGGAGCTTTTCTCCCTGGGCCTCTGCTGAAAATAGATCTGTGTTCAGTCGGACTCTCCCGGTCAACAAATGTAAATAAATAATAAATAAATAATAATAAATTCAGAAGTGAATGGAAAGTAAAATGAAAAAATATTATATAAGATAGCATATATAGTTTAAAGGTAAAATATGACAGGAATTACTATTCCTAGTTAGGGAAACTGTAGATGATATTATCAACAGGACTGATGAGACCAAGGTCATGATAACAGATTTTAATAAAACTTTTGATACAGTACTACACGAACTTTGTGGACAATTATGGAAGATTATAACATCAGTATGCAAATTGAGAATTTATGTTATTCTGCATATAACAAAAATAACGCAAGAATTTTAGTGAATGCATGGCTAAGCACAGAAATAGATATAAAGGATGGCACATGTCAGGAATGTCCTATGAGTAGTATATTAGTTACATTAGTTATGAATGTATTAGTCACACATGTAAATTTGCACATGATAGATGCTACTTATATTACTAATGAAGAGATAAAAATTCCAGTTAGGTTTACTTATGCTGATAATATATTGATTACGAGAAACAAAGTCTGGATGAAAGAAGCTATATGTTGTATACATCAATGTTTAAATACAATAGGCATGACTTTAACTAAAGAAAGAAGTAAAGGACTGGGTGATATAGTAAAAATTGAAGGAGTATCTGTCTTAAAGAAATCTCTGTGTTAGGAATAAGAAATTAGAGGAAATAAAGGAGCTTTGTTGCTTTTGGAAAAATACAAGCTATCATATGATAAAATGTTTCATTAATTAATTTAATTCAGTTATACCGGGAAAGACTGCATACTTAACTAGTGTTTATATGTTGTCACTAATCTATTAAAAGGAAATGCTACAAGAGTTTTTTCCCTTTCATATGGGGGTCAAGATTGAATCCAGTGAATAGAGGAATCTTATACATGGACAAGGAAGATGGAGTAATAAATCCAATTGTTTACACTGCATCTTGAAAATTGTATAAAGTTTTGTTTTGAATAAATGATAAAAATGAAAAAAAATTGTAGTAAATTTACTTAAATACAAATATAAGCAGAATTGGGATATATTAAAAAACTCAAAAGAGGAAAGGCATGCTTAAATCAAGTACAGAGATGTTATGAAGAAAAAAAATTATTTTATGGAAAATAAAAATTGATAAAATAGAAAATGAGAGGAATATGTGGTAAAAAATATCATAATGTAATATTATTATGTTAATCCTTGGGCTGAGCTAGTGAATTAAAAAATACAAAAAGCATGATATAATAAGAAAGTAGAATGTCAAGATTATTTATGAAGATTAATGATTAATAAATTAGCAGTAAAGGGAAATAGACCATATTAAAAACAATAAAAGAGTTTGCATATATTCTGGTAAAGAAGAAACATAACATGTTTTATTGCAATGTATAAGTGTTGTAAAATTGTGGGAAAATTCTGTAAAGAAATTTTCTTTGAAAATATAAAGAAGGTAAATGAAATAAATATGGATATGATTATCTACGGACATAAAAATAAGGAATAGGGCAGTAAAATAGATGACAGATTATTTTATGCTGTGTAGACCATTTGGAATGAAAGGCCAAATGAAATCATATTTAATGGTAAACAAAGGCTAGCAGTAATTTTAAGAAAAATTAGATGGTGATTGTGGAAAAATGAATGGGGTTCAAATAAGACAATAAAGGTTAACATAATATGAAAAGCCAGATATCTGTGACTATATGACAATAACAGAAAGGAATGGAAATTTGTACAGTCGATACATTTGTGAATATGTAAATGTGTACGTTTGTAAATAGTATGGCATAAATATTTTTAAATAAAGAACCCTACTCTTTTCACTAAGTTGGATATGATTTTTACATCCACCTGATCTACCACCAATTCAAGCAGATGGGGTCTCAGTTTAACATTTCATCTGAAGAATGTTTCAGGAGTGCAGCACCTCCCTCATGTTGCACTGCAGTGACAGCAATTGATCTTGCTGATGTGGGAATAGAGTCCATAGCCTTCTGCAATAAAAGCAAGTGTGCTACAAGTTTCACCACTGATACTCCAAGTCACACAAACAGTCCCATGAATTTTAACATTCTGAGTGAACTTTAAAATTCTTTGGCAAGATTAATGTAACTGATAATCTCTCAGTGACTGCAGTATTTAAACCTCTGGTAACTATATCCACTCTTGGTGGTAAGATAGGATTACCCCAGCTTACCACCAAGAGTGAGTATAGCTACCATAGTTACTAGAGGTTCAAATATTCCTTCATAGAGACTTACCAAAGCATCAAAACATATTACTTTCTCAAGTAACATACCAAGATAGCTGAACAGTCTCCTTTGTCTCCCAGAGACAAATACTATTTCCTGCTCTTGTCATCATGTACAAATTTCAGGAGTCCTTACCAGGTACAAATTTTGAAAAAAGAGTTCCAG
>NC_056728.1:738846974-738939474 GCF_019279795.1 Protopterus annectens
AAATGATAAATTTCTAATCTATTTTATCTTGCTAGTAGTGAAGTCGGTTTAATTTTGAAGATTTTTTTTGGGCCCAAAAGATGGTAGTACTTAAAAATTTTTTTTGTATGGAAAAGGAAGATAAAAATAAAACTTTTGAAAACTCAAGGACCTAAAAAAAAAAAAAAAAATATGCAAATTAAGAATTTATGTTATTCTGCATATAACAAAAATAAAGCAAGAATTTTAGTGAATGGATGGCTAAGCACAGAAATAGATATAAAGGATGGCACATGTCAGGAATGTCCTATGAGTAGTATATTAGTTACATTAGTTATGACTGTATTAGTCACACATGTAAATTTGCACATGATAGATGCTACTTATATTACTAATGAAGAGATAAAAATTCCAGTTAGGTTTACTTATGCTGATAATATATTGATTACGAGAAACAAAGTCTGGATGAAAGAAGCTATATGTTGTATACATCAATGTTTAAATACAATAGGCATGACTTTAACTAAAGAAAGAAGTAAAGGACTGGGTGATATAGTAAAAATTGAAGGAGTATCTGTCTTAAAGAAATCTCTGTGTTAGTAATAAGAAATTAGAGGAAATAAAGGAGCTTTGTTGCTTTTGGAAAAATACAAGCTATCATATGATAAAATGTTTCATTAATTAATTTAATTCAGTTATACCGGGAAAGACTGCATACTTAGCTAGTGTTTATATGTTGTCACTAAACTATTAAAAGGAAATGCTACAAGAGTTTTTTCCCTTTCATATGGGGTTCAAGATTGAATCCAGTGAATAGAGGAATCTTAATCATGGACAAGGAAGATGGAGTAATAAATCCAATTGTTTACACTGCATCTTGAAAATTGTATAAAGTTTTGTTTTGAATAAATGATAAAAATGAAAAAAAAATGTAGTAAATTTACTTAAATACAAATATAAGCAGAACTGGGATATATTAAAAAACTCAAAAGAGGAAAGGCATGCTTAAATCAAGTACAGAGATGTTATGAAGAAAAAAAATTATTTTATGGAAAATAAAAATTGATAAAATAGAAAATGAGAGGAATATGTGGTACAAAAATATCATAATGTAATATTATTATGTTAATCCTTGGGCTGAGCTAGTGAATTAAAAAATACAAAAAGCATGATATAATAAAGAAGTAGAATGTCAAGATTATTTATGAAGATTAATGATTAATAAATTAGCAGTAAAGGGAAATAGACCATATTCAAAACAATAAAATAGTTTGCATATATTCTGGTAAAGAAGAAACAGAACATGTTTTATTACAATGTATAAGTGTTGTAAAATTCTGGGAAAATTCTGTAAAGAAATTTTCTTTGAAAATATAAAGAAGGTAAATGAAATAAATATGGATATGATTATCTATGGACATAAAAATAAGGAATAGGGCAGTAAAATAGAAGACAAATTATTTTATGCTGTGTAGACCATTTGGAATGAAAGGCCAAATGAAATCATATTTAATGGTAAACAAAGGCTAGCAGTAATTTTAAGAAAAATTAGATGGTGATGGTGGAAAAATGAATGGGGTTCAAATAAGACAATAAAGGTTAACATAATATGAAAAGCCAGATATCTGTGACTGTATGACAATAACAGAAAGGAATGGAAATTTGTACAGTCTGTAAATTTGTGAATATGTAAATCTGTAAGTTTGTAAATAGTATTGCATAAATATTTTTAAATAAAGAACCCTACTCTTTTCACTAAGTTGGATATGATTTTTACATCCACCTGATCTACCACCAATTCAAGCAGATGGGGTCTCAGCTTAACATTTCATCTGAAGAATGTTTCAGGAGTGCAGCACCTCCCTCATGTTGCACTGGAGTGACAGCAATTGATCTTGTTGATGTGGGAATAGAGTCCATAGCCTTCTGCAACAAAGGTGAGTGTGCTACAGGTTTCACCACTGATACTCCAAGTCACACAAACAGTCCCATGAATTTTAACATTCTCAGTGAACTTTAAAATTCTTTGGCAAGATTAATGTAACTGCTAATCTCTCAGTGACTGCAGTATTTAAACCTCTGGTAACTATATCCACTCTTGGTGGTAAGATAGGATTACCCCAGCTTACCACCAAGAGTGAGTATAGCTACCATAGTTACTAGAGGTTCAAATATTCCTTCATAGAGACTTATCAAAGCACCAAAACATATTACTTTCTCAAGTAACATACCAAGATAGCTGAACAGTCTCCTTTTTACCTTTATCTCCCAGAGACAACTACTATTTCCTGCTCTTGTCATCATGTACAAATTTCAGGAGTCCTTACCAGGTACAAATTTTGAAAAAAGAGTTCCAGTCAGTCTGCTGAAGTAAACTAAACTTTCTTCTAACAACTGACAAAATTGTAGATTGCTTCAGTAAGAGTTTGCTTATTTATTAAACAGATGTGCTCCAAGTTATCACAGTTCAATTTGTTCATGATGAACTCTTAAAAAGTTTCTGGGAGTTTACATAATTTGTTACAGTCCACTAGACACAGAAGACCCTCATCTTCTTTGCCAAAATATAGTGACACACAACAGTAGATGTTATGTTATCAAAGTATTTAATTTCGCTGTTCAGATCAAACTTTTATTTAAACCAGTTAACCAGAGAAATAAAAACTAAGAAGTGTTCATGCAAGGCATACTATATCAAAAAGGTGCACTATACAATATCACTTCATAAGTTTAATGTCAAACAGTGAGAAATTTAAAAGACCATATCACACTAAAAATGTCAGTATCATATACAGATTAATAAATATATGCATTGTAAATCAGGTACATATGTACAGCTGAGGGCCACAGCTACTTAGGATTAGCCTTCAAAGCAAAACAAGTTTAATTAATTATTTGTTTATTGTTTATTGTACTTGTTTATTTACTTATCTGTCTTTGTTTACCAATGAAAGTCTGACTGAGCTATAAACCTCTTCAGAGGAGGCCTGGGGAGAAAACCTCCACATATAATGGCATTTTTGACATACACATCAAATACAGTTACATGCTATCAGAAAGAATACAAAATATAGGTAAGTATACATGCATGAGAAAAAAATTGCAATAGCTTACATGAACACCATTTAGAAACAGATCATGTACATAACTTGCATAGGTGTGCTGAATAGTATATAAATATGGTATTAAATAGATACTGTAATATTATCTACAGTGTTTATTAGAATGTTTATTTGTTCCCTTTCACTACTTATCTGAGCTGGGAGTTAGGGTTTAAGCTGAGTATGAGACAAAAATTAAGGTTTAAGCAGATAGATTATTTTAAAGTGACCATTGGACAACTTCTTTAGCACTTCTTCCAGTTACATGGCATGCTGGGTAATGATCAATGGAGCCTGGATGGTACAGTTAATTAAAAAAATGCCCCATTATATACTTATGATACCCCAGTTTGATACCCAGTGGAACAACTGTGAGCAGAAGTCTGACCATAAATGGATATATAACATGTTCATACTCTCACTGTTATCTTAAAAATAAAACAAGGAAGTATATTGTTCTACAACCTCTCAATATAAAACCTTCACATCTGTAAAAAATCTCCAAAGCAAGACTGCCAACACATCCCTTAGGAAATATTATTTCATATTTTTATGTCTAATCTTAACTAAATATATTTATCTTCAGCTGCTTCTGTTATGTCTACTCCTCCCACCAGGATAATCTCAAATTATCTCTTCTACCACTGCAAAAAGCTTTCGTTTGTCAAGTGTTCATTAATTATGTTGATGAACCTTAGACATTTGGTGAAAGTTGCTTATATGTGGTACACACACAGCTGCAGGGCTTTACATGCTGACCGAATTAGGTGCAGGAGAAAGGAAGGGGCACTTCTAATTACAAATTAATACTTAGGTAATATTGTCAAATGTTAGGAATTTATTTCCAATGTAGCAGAAAGGGTCTAGCAAGTGTGCAGTTAGGTCTAGTCAGAATTTTGGAGAAATTATGGGACAAGCATGAGAAGCAATAGTTGTTCATTCAATTCAAACTAAATACATCAAGATTTGTAATTGATTTTTCAAGCCGCTTTGTGGGGCATTCAGTAAAATGCAGGAGAACTAAAGTTTATGTTTTCAAGGCTAGAGGAAGAGAAGGTAAGGGAATACAATTGCGGAAATTTTGCTGTATTAAAAGCAAAAATGCATTTCAACTCGTGCTAGGGCAACACAGAATTTCATCTTTTCCCTGAGAAACAAAAATGTCTGTCTATCTATCTATATAACATTTTTTTCTGCCAGCTGGAATGCATTCTGGTGCCTAAGCCTCAACTTCCCCACCCTTTCTACAGCTGTGGTACCAATACTTGTATTATGTTAGCAAGACAATTTCTACAACAGTTCAGCATATTTAAGTACAGTGATACTATATTACTTGTCAAGATTAATGTTACTAGCCTATATGTTTCATTGTTTCGTGAAGGTTATCAAAACTCATTTATGATGGTTATTATTCGTTGGTTCACAGGATGCATTGCTGATAATGTTCAAAAATATTGAAAAGGTTAGCACATCTGATAACTTATAAAATCCATTTTTACATTCCTTAATTAATACTACACAAAGATATAAGGGTTTCCTGGTAACACCAGTGACACCCACTTATCTGTGGCATATCTGGCAGACTGAGAAAACATCAGTTTGTCAACAGCAGCATTCTACACTAAAGTGCTACTCCAGTTTTGCTGATAATATTTTTGTTTTAAGCAAGGTGGGAAAGAAGAGAAAGGACCACTTTGAAATAGCTGCTAGTACTATTCCACTGAACTTTAAAGTAAACACAGATTTATAAATCAACTCTATTCTGAATGTCTGTGTCCATAATATTGTGAATCGTACAGGCACTGCATTGTATATTTATTAATTTTATGTCAATACTATATTAACACATAGCGGCTACCACAACAGATCACTAATGGAATACTTAAGAAGGATTACATCTGGCTGTAGACAGGATTGCCTACCAAAAAGAATAACTCAAAAGTGGATCATCTAGAATGACTCGGTCATTTATAAAAAATGTTAAACTTCTAACTTAAGTAACTTTTTCTGAACAAGCATAAACAATAATTTATGATGAGCTTTATAGTTCATATATGCTATATTTATTAGAGATTACACATTTTATCGATGGCCATCTTTCTAACAATTAAAAAGGAGATTCCTTATTTACAATGGTATAGTAATCAGGAAGTAGAAAATAGCAGGTTTGGAAGATGTACAGGGCATTGTATCCCGTTTGGAAAGTATAACGAACTTTGACCCTTCTGAAGATGCAGGCTTTTTTTCACTTGAATCTCTTGGTCCTTTCTTCCATCTTTACATTTTAAACTTCCAAATGGTGGTCACTGACGAAACAGACAATATCCGAATTTAGTTTAAGACGATTTTTATATATACCTGCTGTATTTTGTAGTTCACTTTTTGTGCATTATGATTTCATTTATAGCTCTTCTTGCACTGTATATTTGGTACTTACGTATTATCGCAACCAGATTTTTGCGGTTGCGGTAATACGTTTGTTTGCCTAAAAACGGATAGTGGGAGTTGTCTTAAGGTGGAATTTGATGTTTTCAATGGGTATGACTTAGTTTGTCCTTACATTTGGTAAGGTAAATCAACGTGGAGAAGGAGAAGTGAAGCTACGTACTGTAAAGTTGGTCACACTGTTGTCGTGCCGCAGAAAATGAAAGATGGACACCTGGGAAATGTTTGGTTGAACTTCTGCTGTTCTGCAACATGGATTACTTATAAGTGTACAATACTTTCTTCAGAGAATAAGGCACAGAGACCTGCAAATCTTTTTTGGTAAATTGTTGGATTTATTGTTGCAAACTGTTGAATAGAACTGAAGTTAAGGAGAATAAGTAAATGAATATGTATGTGCACACTTTATAAAGTACTTGTACAATGATGCTGTTCTGTTAAGTGGCAGTCCAATAATAATTTCTTTGGAGTCGTCGACAATAATGGTTTATTTTTTGGATTCAGATGGTGTTATTCTTGTGGATAATACTTACTGTTGTTGGACTATTTAGTGGATGTTTTATGGCAGCATACTTGTGGATTGTTCAGTTGCTGGTTTACTGTTTGGAAGTGCCTAACACATAACAGGACTTGAAAATGTAGTATGAGTGACATGATTTTGGGAACGGCTTCAAACAAATCTTCATTTTTCAAATATTACACTGCTATTCCTACCTAAACAAAGTTTTTTTTAGGATAACATTGCCTGTGTGATTCTGCATACATTTCTGGTTTAAATTACCCATGGCAAAGAAAGCGGTATTATCGCAAAAATCTGGTTGCGATAATACGTAAGTACCGTATATTTTATATAATTGCACAGAGTTGTCTCCAGTGGTAATTAAAACTGAAAATAAAGTCTGTTCTTAATAGTCCTACAGAAATTGCTGAGGAGGCTAACAAACACTTCATGATGTCATTAAATAGCAGATGAAAACTTTGTCATTAAATCATTACAGCCAAGTGCACCTCCAGGTGTTTCTGCAATTAGCTTCTACTGATGCCTCTAGGCATCAAATATTGCTTGTTCATATTTGCATCAATAATTCCAAAACCATGCTACATACAAGGTATCAGAAAATTTCATCTTAAAGCATACATGATGGCAAACACAACTGTATTGATATTTGACTTCTGTCCAATGCAGCTAAAGAGATATTGAATATTATTTGTATACTGTTTATTTGTATTGTAATCATTTTCACATTTCTCTAAATATCTCAACATTCAGGTAACACAGATAGAACTGCATAGCCTCATATGAAAACTCACAGCTGTATGAAGAAAATCCTCCTGGCAGTATGTGTCTGGCGTGAATGGTTACCGAGATACCATATGCTGTTTGTACAGCATTACAAAATTAATACTCACTGCCTTTTATTTTTGCTTAATCCGATTTAAAGCATCAAGCTGAATGAATGCCATTAAAGTTGAGTAATTTATCCTGAACACTTTGCCATTTACAGTTTTCTAGTAACATTTATGGTTCAACAGATATGAATATTTGTTTAAACTATAATGTGATAACTCCATTTTTTTAAAGGTTCAAGCCACACCCACTGGAGTTAAATGTACACACTCAATAGGGCTGTACCGAGGGAATGAGTTAAGGCATTCATATAATGGAAACCTCAAGAATAAATGGTGGTAATTTAAAAACAATAAAGTTCTACACAGCTTGCAAAAACAATCCACACAATAAATACAAGTCTAGATTCCAAACCCTTAACAAGCTTATCTAATAAGCTTATTTTAGCTATGAAATGAACCTGACCCCATTTAAAGTTGAAACAGAATCAAAGTCTCATTGAACTATGCAACAAAATTAAAACATGCAAATAGTACAGAGCCATAGCTAACTCATCAAGTATCCTGTGTAGATTCCCAGGGTGGAGTCCTGTTTAGCCAAACTTCTTGAGGACCAAAAAAAACCCACTGAGCTTCAATATGCAGTACTGGTACTATGAATGTAGCACTGACACTATGTATGCAGCATTGGCACTCTGAATGCAGCACTGGCGCTCTGAATGCAGCACTGGCACTCTGAATACAGCACTGGATGTAACATTGGCACTATGTTGCATTCAGTGCTGCATTCAGAGTGTCAGTGTTACAAAAGAAACACTAGCACTATGAATGCAGCACTGGCACTATGAATGCAGCACTGACACTATGAATGCAACACAGGCACTATGAATGCAGCACAGACACTATGAATGCAACACAGACACTATGAATGCAGCACAGACACTATGAATGCAACACTGGCACTATAAATGCAGCATTGGCATCATGAATGGAGCATTGGCACTATGAATGCAGCACTGGCACTATGAATGTGCACTGACATCATGAATGCAAGACTGGCACTATGAATGCAGCACTGGCACTATGAATGCAGCACTGGCACTAGAATGCACATTGGCACTTATTTAAAGAGCTGTGGTATACTCATTGCTTTATAAATGAATGACGGTACTGCTTAGGTACCAATCACACACCCCTAACAGCATGTGCCTGGGGCATTCACCTCCTTTACTCCAACCTAGTAGTTGCTCTCAAAAAGTACACTGTCTATAAACAATGATGCGACTTCTAACCAGCAGCATATGAGTGTGCTGACCAGTTCTATCTGGTTTAATTTTAAGAAACTCAGGGATATAATTTGCATACCCCCATGAACATCATTTGATGTACTTCAAGTTCTTTTTTTCATGCATGATAATAATAACACGTAAAGTAAAGAATACTAGCTATAAAGACTGAGATAATATTCCAGGAAATGTTTACACTGCAAGAATAACCTAATCAACCTATTACATGGTGTGTTAAAACAAATTCCTAGTAGTTTGTTTTGATCTGGTGAACCAAGCTGTCATTGTTAAACTTTGGGGATTTATATGTGATCCAAACAATTATAGATGCACCAGACTCACAATCATTTTTGTAAAATTATATGTACCAAAATGTATCCAACCAATAAACATGGAGTTATATATGTTTGCAGTCATGCAGTCATGCTTTAGTGTGCATGCTGTATATATGCACTTAGCCGATACCTTTGGCACCACTGTAAGTCTATAGGGAGACTTAGTAATGAGGCCTCTGCCTTCCAGTTCCAAAGTCTGAAGTTTAATTCTGGACTCTGCTCATTCTCTGTGTGGACTGGAGTTCATTTGCATTTTTTTCTTATGTCTGCATGCGCTATTCCTCCTACATACTGCTTGATCCCAGGAGATTTACTTCCTATTATATATTTATATAGTCTATATCTTTTTGTTTATCTGGCCTTATTGTGACTGAAAAGGATGCAAGAACCAGCCTCTTTACCCAGTTAACAAATGATAAATAAAGTAAACAAATCTTACCTAAATGTCATCTACATAAGCATATTATTTATTTATTTATTTATTATTATTCAGTATTTGTTAACTGTGGTATAGTGTTAGTCATACTGAATCATTTTCAGGCTCTTCCCTGAAAATAAAGAAAAGAAAAGAAAAATGTACAGATTAAGATAAAAACGAATCCAGTTTTCAGAGTTTCATTACATGTAATAGGGTATGGCCCACATAAGATGTTATTAAAAGCCATAGCCCAAGAGGATCAACTCCAAAATGCTTTGTCCTCCCAACCAAAAGTCAACTTTAATTTTAAAGAGATTCAAGGAATCTGTCTGTCTAATGGCAACAGAAAGTTTATTCCAAATCTTCCCAATTCTATGGGGAAAAATATCTCTTCCTAATAGGCCAGTCTAACTATCTGCACCTACTAAAAGGTTATTAGTCTGAACTGCTAACTTAAGATTCGCAAAATGAATACCCAAAGTAGGCTAAATTACATTATCTTTAAGATTCCCAAATGCACAGATTAACTCAACTCTTAATAACCTATAGTTGATAGAATACAAATTAAGGTGTTTTAAGCATACATCATAAGTAACTTTGTCTTGTAAAAAAACTCTGAATCTATTCCAACTTTTTAATGTCATTAGACCCATATGAAAAAAACCTGACCCACACTCAATGACAGCTCTGACAAGACTTTTCAACAGTGGAAGTAAAATATGCATGATCCCTAGAGTAACAGTACACAAGGTAAATTTCTCAGTACAAAAGTACTTTTTGACTACTTGATTCACATGGTAAGTATATTCCAACTTATTTTATACCAAAATTCCTAAATCTTTAACACTTGGACATGTTTAAATGATGCAAAAGGATAGTTACTATTTTTGGATCAAAATCCATTATATTTTATATTTCTGCTGCTGCTATTAGATGACACTTTATTTGCTGAAGCACACAAATATAATTTAAGTACTCTTGTAAGCTTCTTTGATCATCAAGGAATGTAACCGTGCTAGCAATTTTAGCATAATTGGCAAATTTTGATGCACTGCATTTACGGTTTCAGTCACAGTTGACATAGAAAAGGTCCCAAAATAGAATCCCGAAGAACTTCACTTGTTATTTCAAAATATTGAAAAGTAACTCACCTTATAGAAACAGTGGACTTCCTCCTTCTAACCATTTTGTGAACCACCTTAATATATACGATGTTTGATTCCAACTTTGAAGAAATTTAAAAACCTGGTGTTTATTCTATGTGACAAGTAGACAGCTAAGTTGTCTAGGCTGCACATTTCACATGTCTTTTCATTGGTTAATAATCTGTTGATTGATATTTACATACACTCTGAACCTCTGGGCCTTTTGCTGAAAATATTTCAAGCCTGCATAAACTAAAGCACTGCTCGTGATTCCCTGCTGGCTGAGGAAAGAAAACCTTTTTGTCTGTCACTGATAGAGCTGATTTTGTTTTACCTGCTCCATTTTGTTTTCTGTTTTAGAAATCTGCTTGGCCTAGTGTTTTTGTTCTGCGTGATAGACACATTATATAAGCTGCATATTTTGCATGTTTTTTCATCCCTGGTTAATTGTCTGTAGAGTGATACTTAAATACATACTGAATTGTGAATTTATGGGCCTTTGTCTTTTGCAGAAAAAGATTTCAAGCCTGCATAAACTAAAGCACTGCTGGGGATTCCCTGCTTATATTCCCCACAAAGTCTGCCCTTTGTTGATTGCTTTTTAAACCTGGTGATTTTAAGAAACCCATCCCAACAGTAAATTGAGCTTAATAAGTTCCTCCCTTTCTACACCACTGTTATATATTAAATTATTTATTTCCCTTTACTTGTGTTTATATTGAAAAGGTGCATTTTGCCTCTCATTGTCTGTTCTACTGATTTACTTGATCTGAATTCATTATCTAGCTAGCTGCTGGATAAAGTAGTATATTTTTACACTCTAGCAAACACTTGTTTTTACATCAAGAGGCCAATGGATTTTCCATGCACTAGGAGGTAGCCTGGTCTGTTTAGGTTGGGGAAACACTTGAGATTTCTACATGTAGTTTTATTGGCTGGAGGGCATGTTAATCAGCTTATCTTGTTTTGAATGCCTTTATAAATTATTTACAATTGAATGGCTCTTGGATCATTTATACAAAGCAAAGTACTTTATAAGCTGTTTAAAGTATGCTACTGCATCCATATCTTCAAATGTGTTTGTGGTAGCATTTTGTATCTTTTAACTCTGTTTTGGGTAGCATTTCATTCTGGACACTCCTTTACTGTGCTTTTATATTAGGATGACTGGGATTATTGCTCTAGTGGTATCTGAGCTGGGAAACACACAAAATAGCTCTAGGTATTTTTTGGACTCTTCTTATATACTGTGACTGTACCTCACCAGTTTAAAAAAATGTACTGTCTACTGCTGCTTTAAATAGTTAATTGCACCATTACATTGTACCTGTTAGCTGCAGAGCTGTTGTAGGTAGTTTATGTGGCATTGTTACACTTGGGCTCCAAGTCAGCTATTCTAGATTACGAAAGTGTTTTTTCTGCAACCTTATGGCAGAAGTGTGCTGATCTAACCTGTCTGAGTTGGGGATTGCTGGTGAAAGGCTTATTGTGTGCTTTCCTGATTGGTTGTTAGCTTAAAATTTGTTTTGATTTACTCATATTTAAGCCTCCCATTTGTGCGGTGCTGTTCTTCACTTAGTGGCAGTTAGCAGTGCCCTGTATAGGCACAAAAGACTAGAAGCTTAGTTTTTCCCTAAACAGCTGTCAATGAAATTATTCCAAGATTTTCTGCTGCTCTAGGTGCAACTCAGTTGTGCATTGAGCAGTGTTGCCTTATTGAATGACCTTAGCCTACACAAAGTATAAGTCTCTCTTGTAGTCTCGATGCTACCAGCACAGTCCTGTGAAATTAACCCATTCCCTTTTCTAATAAAACAAATAGTAATACCCTGCTATCATGGATAGGAAGTTTCACATCATCTCTCTGGCCAGCCTGATAGACATGGTCATCCTGAGGCAATGTAGCAATTGCCTCCTGTACACTGATTATGTGAGAGATGTAGTTATACTATGAAATTGGAGGCAATACTCTCACATAAAGACAAATCAAATGCCATACAGGTTGTCAGCACACACACACACACACACACACACACACACACACACACACACACACACACACAAACACACACACGCACACACACTTCCCACACTAAATAAGGACATGACGCATAAACCCACAAATGCAGAGACACTCACTAGTAATTTCCCAAAAGATCAGAGACCTTCCAAAAGGAAACCACTTACACACACAACAATGCAAAAAACAACCACAACACATAACACACACACACACACACACCAGTATCTCAACAAATAAGTTCATAAGGTGTAACACCACAAAACCTAATGTATTGGTCAAAGGTGACTCCATTGTGAAACACACAGATGTTCCCCTCACCAGGCTGGATAAGGAGTGGGTTACAGTTAGCTGTCTGTTAGGTTCCAGGATCCATCATGTCACTCAAGCACTCATGTCACTCAACCACAAGTACCAGTATAACTTTGTCATAGTCCATGTGGAGCTGAATGACTTGAGATGTACCTCAATGAACTATATGAACAGAGACATGACTGAGCTTTCAGATTATGTGTCCTAGGCAGGTATGAGACTAGCCCTAAGCAGCATTCTACATTCTCCAAGGATGATGTCACAGTACAAACAAAAATGATTGACTTCAGCAATTGGTTTAGCTTCCTGTGTCAGTCAAAGGGGATCCAATATCTGTTAGCCTGGGAGGACATGGTTGACAGGCTACCCTGCTTTGCCAGAGATGGTCTGCACCCGTCTCCTCTAGGCTTTTTTATACTGGCAAAGGCATTAGCCACCCCTATTGCACCTTTTTTTAGGAAGTGTCAAAGTAATCAACCTCCCAACACAACAAAATCCTCTCTAGATAAACTGAAGGTAGTATTGCTTAATGCTAGGAGTCTAAACAAGAAACTGCAGTCCCTGGAAGCACTCTTCACTTTGGAAGATCCTGACATCTGTGCAGTCACCAAGACTTGGTTCAAAGGCATGAAAAGCACCCTGGCCATGCAGGGCTACAATGCCTCCCATACATTCTGACCACACACTGAGCATTAAAGAACCAGAGAAGGAAGTGTATCCATCTTCATTAAGGATAAATACACCTCAGGGCTGGTCAAACTGCATCACTCGCTTGAGCTACTCCATCTCCAATTAACTACAGGCAAAGCCCCCTACCACATCATAGCTAGCTACAGGTCTCCCACCATAAAACAGGAAAAACATACTGCAACATGGACATACTGGAGTCAATTGCCATACAGTCCAACACCTTACTCATGACTGATTTTAATCATCCTACCATTGACTGGGAAACATACATGACCATAAAAATGCTGGCTCAGAGGGTCTTAGACTTTCTCAATGCAAATGCTCTGAAACAGCTAGTCAGCACACCCACAAGAGGCTCAAATGTCCTGGGCATAGTACTCATTAACATGGGACAGCATTGCACCATGTCCCACGTGATGTTGTCCCTGGTAAGATTGGACCATAAATCAGTCTTGTTTCATGTAATTATAAGACTAAATACCCCATCAAGCTCAAAAATGCTTAAGAATTTTCCAGAGACAAACTGCCTCTTACTAAGAGATGGTATAAGATGTTTCAAAGCCCCCTCAAATGCAGATATCATAGACTCTTATGCAGAGTTGTACATCAATGCCCTGTATAACCACTTAAGTAGTTGTATAGAATTGGCTGTACCTGACTGGATTAAAACCTGGTCTTCCCAAAAAAACAAGCCATCCTGCTGGACCCATAGTATAAACAGGCTATACAACAAGCGGAAGGAACTAATGTCCAAGAACAAGAGGGAATTGGCTCGGCAGAGGAAGAAATCCCTCTTTAGCTTAAACACACAAATCAGAGAGTTTGTCAAGTCCTCCAAAACTAATTACGAAGCAAAATTAGCCTCCCTTGCTAAGGATAATCACAAAGCATTCTTTAACTACATCTGAAATCTAAAATTTTTGATGGTACTACCCATACTCAACTGGAGGTAATAGCCAACCTACTAGCTGATAGATTTGGAGCAAACTTCACCCCCATGTCCCCTCCAGTCATCCCCAAAAGTATACCTGCCACCATTCTTCAGCCTGTTATCTCAAGAGAGCAGGTCATCTCGGCTCTCTCCCAGGCCAAAAACATGACATCAATGGGATCAGACACATCTCAGTTGCCTTTTAAACAACTTAAAATATGACCTGGCAGACCCACTTGGATCCCTATTTAATGAAAGCCTGTGAACTGACTATGTTCCAGAGGAATGGAGGACAGCAACAGTAATCCCTCTGCACAAAGGGAGACAATAAACTGACCCTGGAAATTATAGGCCTATATGCTTGACTAGCCTCATCTGCAAGGCCATTGAAAGAATCATTATGGACCTTTCTAACAATTTCATAGGTAATCTTCACACTATGAACCCAAGCCAATTCAGATTCGTTAAAGGTAGATTATGCCTGTTAAACATGGTTGATTTCTTTGAGGAAGTCACCAAGGCCCTGGATGAGGCAAAGATTGCATACCACCTATCTTGACCTAGAAACTCTCCCAATTAGGAATTAACCCCTACATTACCAGATGGGTAGCCAATTGGCTCACGTACAGGACACATACTGTTAAAGTGGGTGACTTAATCTCTAGCAAAATCCCAGTCACCAATGGTGTACCACAGGGTTCTGTGATGGGCCCCTTACTGTTCACAATTTATTTCTCAGAAGTCCAGGTAAACTTGGATGCCCTTTGGCCAACCAAGTTTGCTGACAACTGCAAACTGGGAGCAATCATTAAGTTCTCCAATGCTGTTAATATACTGTAGACAGGGTTAATGCAGACAAATGAATGGTGACAAAGCCACAGATTAAAGTTAAATGTAAAAAAAGTGCATTATTATTCCTTTTGGGAAAGCTGACACTCCTGCTAATTACATTATAGACAACATTCCCCCAAGTGTAGACTCAATAGTACATGATCTGGGTACTCAACTTGATACCAACCTGAAGTTTGACCACCAAGTACCCACAGGAGTAAGTAAATCCTTCAATGTGGCACATCTTATAAGGAAAAGCATCACATCAAGATCTAAGGATGTTATAATTCCATTATACTCTGTCCTCATCAGAAAAATAATTGAGTAAAATGCCCCCTTTTGCATATACCTCACCAGACACCACAGAGGTTTCTCAACAAGAAATCATAGGGTACACAGAACAAGTCTTATGTGGAGAGACTGACAGCCCTGTGTTGCTAAGGGGTGACCTGTGGCTGGCTTATAGAGGAGTCTCTGACCTGGCCCTGACAGAAATGCTACACATTCATAAATCAAACTGCATGAGGGTCACTTACTCCATGGATCTTAATCTAGTTTCTGATATGAACAGATCATGCTGGAGAGATAGATACATCTCACAGAGAGTGACACATTTCTGGAACAAGCTTCCAATTCACATGAACAGAGCCCATCCCTGACCCTCTTCAAAAACAACCTAGATAAATGGATAGGTGATTGCAAATTCACTACTGGGGTGGTGCCCATGTCCCTCCTGGACAGAGGAAGTCATTATTAACTACCATAGACCCTTGCCTCTGCAAACTTCACTCAACTAATCACTGATAATTGGGTAAAGTGGGATAAATATGGCTAGGCTTGCAAGGGCTCTAGGTCCATTAACCTAGTAACATTCTATGAACCTATGAACTGCAACATGTGGGGCAGTGTTAAATGCCTTAGCCAAAGCAAGAAATATAATTATACTGAGATGTAATCATATGCAAAAAATTGGTCTATATAATAGGATGCCAAATTAGTAGCAAGTGATTGGGAAGCATTGCCACCTCAAAACAAGAGGTTCTCTGGTTCAGTTCTCCACTGGGGTACTTTTGTGTGAAGTCTTCATGTCCTCCATGGGTTTGTGTGAGTTTTCTCTGGGATGCTCCTGTATCCTCCCCCATTCCAAAGACATGCAATGGGTAGATTGGGAACTATAAATTCTTTGGCAGTGTGCATATGTGACACAGAAAAAAAAAGACCTGGAAACCTACTTCCATTTCCACACTTTACCTTGTAAACTAAATGGATAACAATGGCTGTTCACAAGACCCCAGTATAATTCAAGTACCATATGTCTGTAAACATTTTATCAATACCCTCTCAAAACATTTGCCATTAATGCTTGAAAGACAGATAGGTCTTTAATTATCAGGTAAACTAGCTTCCCCCTGCCCAAATGGACAAAAATTTTTTACAAAGACTGTTGAAATAACAGAGTCACTGGTGGACATGTCATCCCCGACATACCTTTAAAATAACCATTAAGATTACAGGGCCCTGAAACAGTATATTTATAATTGTACTGAAGGCTTCAATGACCCACCCTCTTAAATATAAGGGCATTTCATATTTGTTAAGATTATATATCCCGCAACAGCTGTGACATACCCAGTACGACCTTCAGAGAGTCTTTGAGTATTTTGAAGTGCATTGGTCATGTTTGCAAGCACATTTACTTTAATTTCCTGCTGTACTCCTTGTGATAAATTTGCAAATTATTTTGCAAAAAACAGAGATTATAGTATTCTGTTTCACTGTTTACTCAGTTATTTTCTTTATATCACACCCACAAAGTGACGCCATGGTTGGCAGTGAGCAATGATTTACATACAACTACAAAGCATTATGGATAATATATATTTACCTTTATAGAGTATAGAGGGGGTGCATCTCTTATTTACACTGTGGTTTCACTACTACATCATCAAGTATTCATTTTTATTGTGAAGTGTTCCATCTACAGGAACTAATTAACAACTTGTCTTTCTAGGAACTAAGAAACTACTTCTGATGCATTTAATGTGAAAATGAAGTAGCCTGTACACTAATTTGGGTAGTGAGGCATTATAGATTCAGTCTTTCATGATGTCATGGCAGGATTTTGACACTGAGAAAAATATTCACGAGGTTGCCATTAACAGCAAAATAAAATGTAAAAACAATGCACTTTTTGCATCACAAACAGAATAATTTGGTATTGTATATGGTAATGCGGGTATATCCCTCTACAGACTTGTTTCTTACACTTGATTTAGGATATTAACAATACACTTTAACTACAGCCTAATGTGTTAATAACACATTCCCATCATGTATTGCCATGTTGGTTTTGTGTGTGTGTCCCTTTATAATCCATAATATATTTACAAAATGTTTTCTCATTAGCTTTAGAATTACTGGCTAAAATGTGTCCATATTTCTTTTTACCATTTGCAATAGTTATTTTTAAATTATGAACACAATATCTGTCTCTCTAATTATTCCTTT
This sequence comes from Protopterus annectens, assembly GCF_019279795.1. Lineage (NCBI taxonomy): Eukaryota > Metazoa > Chordata > Ceratodontiformes > Protopteridae > Protopterus > Protopterus annectens. The sequence goes on from NC_056728.1 coordinate 738,864,323, forward strand.
TAGAGGGTCATACCTTCATTTCAGCCTGTCTGGTTGTATTATATCTAGAACCCTGTCTGTTCCATCATGAAGAACCTTTAACGTTTGTAATTACATTTTCTTTCCTGCATAGCACCCATGTATCAGTGAAAGTGCCAACCTAAGAAAAAAAGCTTTCCCAGCCAACAACTGCAGTTCTTTGTACAAATATACTTTCCCAATTCTAACTTGTTATTTATGATTCAGATAGTACTGGACTCAGCCTCATAGAACCTCATAGAACCTTCTCTCCAACGGGTAGCTTTTCTGCTTTATTTCAAGACCAGCTTGTACACAAAAATAGGTATTCAGGTGGTCACAGCTACCTAAATGAAGACCTACTAATAAATCAGAAAACATGAAAGAACTGTGTGAGAGCACCACATTTAGAACTGTATAAAATTTGGTTGAGAATCTGTGATGTCCCCACTCTGGGCCAGTAATCAAAGAGCCTCAATCCTCACCACTGGCACTGGAGAGGGACATTCAGCTGGAATACAGGTGGACACACTCAGTATTTTCAGATGCACACCTCTTTGCACCAGGCAAAATTTCCTTTAAGAGCACACAGGAAGCACACTCAGCCTGGGGACAAGGTGTCCCTAGCTGTGTCAATCCAGGATCCCAATAAGGCTCCCCACCTGCACAGCTTCAGAGTTGAGTCCTTAGCCAGGATTTCAAGCCAAGTCCTCTAACACCCTCTCTATGAAATCACTGCCTTGTGTCCCTGCTCCAAGCAGCTGACACACACACTCTTTGACATTTGATTTGCATAAACACACACACACACACACACACACACACACACACACACACACACACACACACACACACACACACACACACACCTCTGGGAAAGGCTGGCACAGATGGCACAAATTCACCTTCTGTGTCCCGCTCTACCAAGGCTATAAGGTAATTATCACTGCCATCAGAATGCCTGTCAGCTACTTTAAGGCTCTTTCAAGGGTACTCAATTATACTTTAGTGAAATTAATATTAATACAAATACTAATGTTGACCAAACAGCAAGGCTTTCAGGGGTGGGCAGAGTTATCACCAAATAAATATATATATGCAAATACTGTCAAAACTTAAATATTATTCTAAAAGGACCTGCCAAAATGAAAAGTTTAAATATATTTAATAATAAATAATAAAAGAATAAGAAATACTAAATATCTATTTACAGCAAACACCAGAATTACAGTCACAGGAAATATTAAAAATAACAGAGGGAAAGTTTCACACAGATACAGAAAAACAGTATTTAGCTAATCTCACTATTTATCTTTGATTGATGAAAATAATTACTGTTTCTATTTACTGAATAGAGCAAGAAAATGTGAGCGAGTGATCCTTGTTGTCAGATCCAGGACAGAATACAGAATGCCAAGAGCAATCTTCTACTAATATTTAAATATTATTTATGGTTTACAGAATGACATCACACACATCTGGTCATCTGACTCTGTTTCCAGCACTATCCCCCATCACTAGAAGCTGCCAGGTTTTTAGCAACTACGTGTCAATAATACACACACAAGAGTATCTGGAAGCCATAAAACAATAAAACCATTCCATTTTTCCTACAGGAGCTACAACTTATTCTCTAGTACAGACAATGCGTCTCTGGTGTGGGATAACATCTTTATGGCTTAACCCATAAAGTAATTTAATTTCAAGAATATTTTTTCAAAGTCAGGTGGATTAACCTCTTCACTTCCAGAATATGCTGTTACAATGTATACATTTAAACAGTTACAATAATGCATGCACATTTCTTTTCTGTCAAGCAAGAAGCACTGTTGATAAATTTTAAACACAAGCAACTTTACAAATACATTTTAAACACAAGCATCTGTACAAATCAGTTTGATACACAAATAGCATATAATTCTTTAGAAAATTCCAGCTAGCTGTGCTGGAATAAGTTATACAGTCACTGCCCAACTTCTCCCGGCATGGCTGGCAATACCTCCTATCATTATAGAAGCAAACATGATGGACTGAGGGAAAAGTGGTTAACGTACTGAATGGTGCAGCTTCTTCTGAGTTATTATAAACAAAAGTATCTTTATTTATTTATTTATTTATTTATTTTTATTTTTATTTATTTAAATTTGTTGACCGGGAGTGTCCGACTGGACGTGGGTCCATTTTCAGTGGAGGCCCGGGGAGAAAAGCTCCACAGTAGAATAAACAGACAGTAGTTACATTGGATTACATAGTGATTAACAATTTAACATAGAAATTACTTACTTATTTAATTCCAGATGCAGTCAAATCTCCTGCAAAGAGAGAATGATTTAAAGTACTACTCTTTTTTCACTTCAACCATAATTCATTTTACTTTCTCCATAATGAGTGAGGTGTATTTAGAAACATACCACCTGATGATGAGGTCCCATTACTAAACTATACAGGAATGATTTCTGAGGAAAGACTGTTTCATGATAATAAAGATGTGTAATGTTCTCTAGTATAGATTAAAACCCCATCTCCAATTATCTTTGTCCTAAAATTATGGGAAGCATCAAGGTGTTATCAAATAACATAGCTCCAGTAATTATGCTTTCCTATTGGGGCTTCTTGCATTACAAAATATCAATTTTAGAGTGTTTTTAAAGGCATTTTCCTATAAAGTTGAAGCACTAAAAAGATTTTGCCAAACTCATCAGTTTTGATTCAATGGCCTTGTTAACAGTATGACTCTAATGAGGTTTATCTTAAGCAACGTAGCTAAACATTGTCAGTGATATTCTCCCATATGTGAATGCAATTGTTTCCTGACATAAACATATGTCTGAATTGTAACTTCATTTAACTTTCTTCTCAATAGCCTGCCCATAAACGACACCTTAGCTCCAAACTACTTAGAAGTGTCAGTCACTTTCTTAGCATTTGTCAGCAATTCATCCACAGAATTTCTCCCAACATCATTACAGGCACCAAAAACAATGACAATAAATGCCACTCGTCTGCCTTCTTTGCCAGTTATGCCTGACTGATGCAGGTCTTCTCTCACAGAATCCATCTTTTTGCTAGACATCCCCTTGCCTTCTTCCTCCTCTCTGTCCCAGACTGAAACCACTATAATCTTTTGTCTTTGGCCTTCTCTACAATTGGAGCTACTTGGGCTTCTTCTATGATGCTCTATTTGTTCCTCTGTCCCTCAGTGTGCATCCTACTGCTCATCTCAGACCCTTCATCCCCATCACCTTTAGTTTTCCCAAGTGCTATTCCTTCACTGTCTTGGTTTCTGTACCATACAATAGTACTGGCCACATCACTGTTTCTTTTCAGCTTCTTTGGCACTCTTCTATCACACACTATCCGTGACAGTCTGTGCCATTTGACTGCAGTTCCCTCTGATTCCAGCTTTAACTTCCTCATTCAGACTTCCCTTCTCCTCTCAGATATTTGAAGCTGTTTACCTTTTCTACTGTTATCTCTTCTATCTTAATTTTCAGCCTCATTTGATTTCCCTCATTTGCTGCCATGGTAACTGTCTTATCTGTACACATTTTCATCCCAAGTGCCTTCATTATTGTATTTCATTCTCCTATTATTTGCTGAAGTTTTTGCTTAAAGTCTGTTTGTAATGCTAAATCATCTGCACACAGCACCTTAGTTGATTTGTCCCCTCCAACCTGTTTGCTAATGTAGTGCATCACCAGTATGAACAGCGGTGGGCTCATAGCTAAACTTTAATGCATACTCACTCCCACTGGGAACTGACCTATGAGTACAAACCCTGCTCATACTTGTGTCATTGGTCCCTATACAGAGCCCGCACTAATTCTACCAGTGTTTCTCAGCATACCTCTCGACCTGGGAACATCAAAAATTTGGACAAAGGCCCTTGAAAAATAGGTAAAAGTGGCCAAAAATCTGGAAGCTGATTAACATACAAGTTGCATGCATAATTATGTAGCTCCACCTACTCCGATAGTTGGATACATAATTATGTAGCCCCACCCACTCTAATGGAATTATGGGATATCAACATTCAAACACAAATTGAAGACCAGGGCAAAATATTAAACAACACAAAATATAACCATAAGAATAGTGTTTTCTTTATATTAACATTCAAAAAATGCAAAAGTACTGTAAACTTAAAAAAAATCTAAGAAAAAGAAGCAAATGTTATCATATAACTGCACTTTATTAAACACTGTTGAGCACTTTCATCCAAGTGACATGACCTCTTCAGAACTGGATTGAAATCCACACACTTCCTTCCTATAAAACAAAATACATGATCAGTTACATAATTAATTACCATAAAGTCTCTAAAAACGGGAACTTGGATTGATGAAATGTACCATAAAGGTTCTAAAAAATGGGAACTTGAAAAATGTAAAGGTGAAAAATACAAGTAAAATGTAAGTATAAAAACCTAACTACAATAAAAATGTGCACAAATCCATCATATCATGCAATTTTACAGGGTTAATGTACTAAAAATATTTATCTAAAACCAAATACAAATTTACTACAATCCGAATAAATAAATTGATAATTCCAAACATTAATTTAAGCATAATAATGTCAGCCACGTAAAACAACCTGCTTTGAACCTTAAAACACTAGAAACAGAAAACAAACCATTAAGACTTGGTTCCATAGGAATTAGTTCTGAGTTTCCATTTCAATTCTGCCAACTCAAGAATATAATTCAAAGGACCACCACAAGACCCAAGATTCACTTGGTCGATGGCATAAAACTTGAAATTATGGTTTGAGTCTTGATTTCAGTAACATTAAGGCTAGTATTTTTAGAAATTGGACCTTTTTCACCACCAATCAGGAACTGGTGAAAGTGGTAGGTTATATGTACATTCAGGTATGACCATATTGCAGGGCGCTTTGTCTGCAGTAATCAAAACATACCTGATAAACCCAGGCATTTATGTAACTCAGCTCATTTCTTACTTAGGTAATAGGAATGACATCCTACTCATGTTTATATGTAAGGATTGTTTTGTAACTCTGTGGCAGTTGTGCAAGTTGTTATGATTTATGAGGAAGTGTGGCTCTCCTGAACCTTCCTATGCATGATACCCCAGTTACCCAGCAACACCAAAGTAGTTAACTTCCTCTCCCAGTAGCCAGTCATACCAGCTGGTATGGACTGGTGAAGAAGAGTGATACTAAGAGCACACACTGCTGTTCACATAGGATGGCTTGATACTGGACAGGGAGGCCCAGATCCTTGTATGCTGGTGTCATTCAGAAGGCCACTGCAAGCTGTTAGGCATGAGTTCTTCTTAAGGTGCTTCTGCATCCTCTTTAAAGTTGTAATCCCCACTCATGACCTGCATATTCACGTACTCTGGTCATTGTTCATGGTTCTGGATTTCACTGAGGCTTCAAGAATGTCCTGCCTCTCACCAGTATGCCATCTTCTTGCTTTTTCTGATGAATAGGCACAACCCCATCATTCCTCCCATCCCCACCAGCATTTACATGTGCTTGGGCCGCTAATTGAAACCAGTTTGTCTGGATCCTAGTAATGGTTTTATCCCTCTAAAACTAACAGAGCTGACTTCCTCTGCAGGACTTGTTCATTCTAATGGTGTAAGTCAAAATCTACAAGGGCTGTCATATGCTGGCACTGTGCTGTGCTCTGTCAGTCCCTCAAATTCTGAAATATTGCCTGCTAATGAGGTATTCTATTTTTGTTTTACTTGGATCGCTTGACTGTGTGCTTAATAAAGGACTTCTGACTGGAAACAGACTGCCTGCCTTGCTTGGATTACTTTTGAATACTTAGTAATGCTGTACAATTATATATTTTCTATTATTATTTTTTGTTTTGTTTTGTTTTGACTTAAGACGACTTTAAGCTCACTACTTGTACTACTATTGTCTGATCTGATTAATATACAGTGATTAACTATAAATATATGGACTGAAAATCTTCCACACAGAGAAGTTTCTTACACTGTTTTGTTTTTGGACCCACTACACTTTAATAGGTTGTTTTGAGACTTCGGGGATACCATGGAGATTACTTTTTTTTTAATTCTTTTTTATAAGACCCTTTGCTCATACTACTATTGGAACTGCCTGGGCATTCTTCTTCCACATTGCTCTCATTTCTGCCTGGAAATCCTAGTATTTTATGACTTTGTGTCATTCTGTATGTAAGACACTATAGTCACTGGGTGTAGCAATTTCAATGACTAATGCTACTTTTGTATTCTTTTCATGGACTGCTATTTCTGGATTTCTCGCATCTAGTTTTAAAAATGTTGGTAATGGGTGATCCCATGTGATATAAACCTCATCACTTTTTCAGGTACCTCAATATTATAATGTTTGAACAATCTCCAATGCAACAGTCTTGCCACCTTATTATACCTTTCAGTATAGAACCTTCTGCCATTAGTATGTCACAACCAGTAATGAGGTGTGCAACTGTTTCCAATTCTGTTTTACAAAACCTACATTTGTCTGCTTCTCCCACATGTTCAATGGACTTTGTAAACCAATGTGTACATAGTCCAATATCTTGGGATGCCAATATTACACTTTCATCTTTTGGTTTGAATTCACCTCTCCTAACCATTCCTGCATTTGATTCTGATCAGCAGGCAGTTGTTCCAAGAGCTTCTGTACTTGCAACTATATTTATGCATTTTCCACATTTCTTGCCTTCTCATCTGATCCTTCATCTTGCATTCTTTCTTTTGTTTTTGGCACATTCAGTTGCAGCCTGATTTTTATCTACTTTTGGTTTCATTTCCATTCCTGTTTGACACCAATATGTTTCTACTAAACTAAGCAAAGAAGTCATCTTAGACTTATTTTCCTCATGATTTAAAGTTTTTTCTATGTCTGGGTCTTGAGAGGTCAGCAGATATGTATGCAGTCATAAGATTGCAGATCTATACATGTTAATCAATTTCAAGGAGGCCCATACTTCCTTCAGAATGGAGAATGTATAGTCTTGGTATGCACTGATTTTTATAAATCATTTGATAAGCATGAAGCTTCCTTCTTATTTTCCTGTCCAACCAATCTAACACCCTTTGGGGCCAGTCAATCACTCCAAAACTGTACGTTAGGACAGGAAAAGCAAATTGGTTTATAGCTTGGATTTTGTTCCTAGATGTCAGCGCTGCTTTCAGCATTAATTGTAGTCTTCTAAAATATTCCATACTAAGTTTTATTCGCATTAGTCTATCTTTTATTGTTGATCCTTCATAATTCGCAAATATTTATACATTTCCTCTTGCCCATGTTCTTTTATATCACATTCCTGTCCCAGGTTGATGTTTTCTTGGCGCTGTCACTTTCCTGCTTTAAAGGTTGCTTTTGCACATTTATCAAGACCAAATGACATTCTTACATCATCTGAAAAGTTTTGACCACTTGTAGTTGTGTTTTCAGTTCCTCATCTGATGGACTATACAGTTGTAAAGCATCCACCGCTGCTTTTTTGTATTGATTAAGTTGGCTTTCTCCTTTGCATAAATATTGCACCATATCAGATTTCTCTTTCTTTCCCATGTCCCAATTTCTTTTTTTTTAATACCTTTCAAAAATCTCAAGATTTTCTTTACATTTTTGCACTACCTCAGTTGCGTCTTTCCAAACAACTCAAGGTTTCTTATTCTATATCATGTTTATCATAAATCTGTTGAATTAATGAACACAATTTTTTATTTGAATCTATTGACAGTTTTACTTGTGCCAAATATTTTTCTTTCCTCTAATTTCTCTCTTAATCTTTTTGTATATCTTCTGGCTTTTTAATTCTGGGCTTCTTGCATAATAGTAACAATATATATCTTTCTTATCCTCAACAGTCCACTCTATCATCTTTATGGCTCTTTTTTGGCCTATCGTTTTTTGTGGTATTTGGACTACTACTTCCTTCTACAACAGGGGGAACGTCCTCCCCCTGGGCCTAACCTGGCCTCATTGTAGGAATGTTTTCATGTCTTGATGATTCCACACTGTAATTTTTTTGTCACATACCAAGATTGGGCACTTTTTTATCCTCGATCTTGTACACCCAGCTATGTTTTTGTTATTTTTACCTACTTCTGTCCATTATGTATGCTATATAAAATACAGTCTATATATATCAGTATTGTTTATAAGATTTTGTGAAAAATAGGGTCCACTAAGACTTGAGGTTGAATTCAATTACAGCAATACTATGCTCCTTTGCTTGCTTATTTAGTATGTGTCCATTTGGACCCCATCATCTCGGCATTCGGACCCCAATGAGAGTGAGTGTACGTGCATTAAGATTCATCTCTGAGCACACTCCTGTTCATACTGGTGAAGCACTACATTAGTAAGCAGGTTGGTGGGGACAGATCAACAAAGCTGCTGTATGCAGATGATGTGGGATTACAGGCAGACTCTGAGCAAGGACTTCAGCAAAGGATAGGGGAATGGAAAGCAAAACTGAAGGCACATGGGATGAAACTGAGAACAGATAAGGTAGTTGTCATGGCAGGAAATAAAGGAAATCAAATGAGGATGAAATTTAAAGCAGAAGGGAAAACAGTAGAATAGGTTAACAGCTTCAAGTATCAGGGAGGAAAAGGGGACTCTGAACGAGGAAGTTAAAGCTAGCGTCAGAGTTGCTGCAGTCAAATGGGAAATGGCACAAAGTGCCAGGGATAGTGTATGACAGAAGAACAGCAAAGAATCTGAAAAGTAAGGTGTGAGGAACAGTGGTGCAATCAGTACTACTATAGGGTACAGAAACCCAGCAGTAAAGCCAGAGCAGATGAAGAAGCTAAAGGTTATGAAGATGAAGTGCCTGAGATGGGTGGTAGGATGCACATTGCCTCCTTAATTGTTCCGGTACTACAGTGTAGACTTTTTGGAAACCCACTCTAAATCTGACAGCTGGGTACTAAAAATAAACAGAAATAATAGAAAAAGTAACTTTGGAAGAATTCCCAAAAAATGCCTATATGATCAAGTAATATACTGCTTAAAATATGGTACTGATCCTTGTTAACAGTTCCAAAGAATCTTTATATATTCATGGGTAATAGTATCAACTGATATAAATGGCAAGAAGTTTGATTCCTACACCTAGGAACACAGGAGTCCAGAAATGAAAATGAATTGTTTATAAGCTGTCAGCATATTACAAAAGGATAAAGCTTTGACTGTGACCAAATATCTACTAGTGACTTTGATTCTAAAGGAGTGTGGGGGTCACGAGACTGAGAGCGCTATGTTGGCTCTCTCAGTGGGTGGTCCAGTCCACTGTTGTTCTCTCACTCACTGTGGGTTGAGTATCTCAGCATGCAGTGGATGGCCTGGAATCATGCACCTGAAATCACCAATGTGTAGAAATTACAGTCACTATTGTCCATGTGTGGTAAATGATGGTCCTTGCTTCATGGCACATGCATGCCAGCTGCTAATAGGGTGAGTTTAGGCATGCATGGATGACGGCTGTAAAAATTTCCTCTAGTACTCATGAATGCAGTTTATTAGCAAGCCAGATGTTCAGCAGATGGAGGAGTCAGTAAAAGAATAAAAAACAAGAAATAGGAGATTTATTTAGTTAGTTTGTTTACCAGGGTAGTGCACTGAAAATCTCATTGATGAAAGTATCTGAGAAATCAGGCATCAGATCTGTATAATGTAAGAGACAGTGTTTATGAGAAAAGCATTACAACTACTGTCACTTCTGCTAGTATGGATGCCAAACAAGGACTGTCATTTCAGATACAGATTATCAGCCTATACAAATGCTTCCCAGCTGTCTGAACACCGTTTTGTCAGTTCTGAAATGTTAGCCAGAACCAAAGGAAAACAATTCTTTTGAGGCATGTGGGAAATTTTAAATTACAGGTGGTGCTTAAGAAACTAAAGATTGGTGATGTGTGTAGAATATGGAAATTTACTAAATTTCCAGCTGGGGTGTATAAATGTATTAATAGTAAATATGTCACTATTTCTTCAGATGATGTTCTGACATGCTGATCTAAATTGGCAGTGCAAATCTAAGGAATCTTGACTTTTACAGATGATGTCTAGCTGATCTACAGATGGTAAAAATCTCAGGACCGTAGTAACCGTAACAGAGACTGTTTAATTCATCATGCATGTTGCATTTCCAATATATTGTGCAGACTATAAATTCAGACATTGAATTTATGAGTATCTTTCTGCTACTAGAAATGCCAGCAATAACAAAAATGTTTTAAACCAGGGGTGTCCAACCTTTTAGCTTGCTGGGGCCGCATTGAGTGAACAGAAATGGTCTTGGGGCCGCATATAAAATATATCATATAGTTAACTCTTTCGTTGCTCTGGAAGACCACAGTCGACCTCCTGGTTGTACTGTAGATGCATTTGAACAATGAATAAATGTAATAAATGCCTAATATTTGCCTTAAAATTCTAATTCTCATTCTAATTCTAATTCTCTAATCTAATAGTTAACTCTAACATGTTAGTTAAAAAAAAAAAAATATATATATATATATATGTATATGTTTTTCTTTTTTGTTTGTTTTTTTTTTTTTACAAATAAACAGATATTCACTACAGCACTAGCATTTCTCACTGGGAAAACCATTCCAGCAGTCCAACTACGTAAGATGTCAGCATCAGCAGTCCTACAATACTATAATCTACAAAAATAAGCCAACAAATTTGCAATAAAGTAAAGAATTCACATTACTGACTTAATAAAACAATTCTGAATAAGCTACAAAAGGGTCTCACCCAAACAAATAACTAGTGCCAGAAATATGGCCTCAAGCTAAATGCCAAAAAATGCATCATCCCCTTTGAGGAGAGTGATGTCCCCACAAATTATCACATTAATAACAGTGTTGTAACCACGCAATCAGTCATATGGTACTTGGGCACCCAGGCTGATACAAACCTGTCTTTTGACCACCACGTTGTCTGCGTTGTAAGGAAAGCTTTTTACATGGCCCACTTCATTAGTAAGTGTATCTCAACCAGGGATAAGGAGGTCATAACATCCCTGTATTCTTCCTTTACAAGCGCTATTATTGAGTGCAATGCCCCTTTTGGCATGTGCCTCAGCAAAACACCCTGCCAAAACAAAGACTTCAACCATTTCTGACAGAAAAGGTCAAAGGACTAAGTTCACTTAATTATCCAAACAGACTAAAAAGCTTCTTGCTTTCCTCTGTCTCTCACTAGCCCCTATAAATTTCATCATTGGCTTGCTTTCCAGGCTAAGAAAGATCCTGCCTTAAGAGACTTCCTCTACATCAGAAATACTGGTTTTACTTAAAACGCTCACTACAAAGACCACAGCCTTCACTGCAACATAAACAAGCCACTTTTTATGGACAGGTTCTTGACACAAAAACCTTCAACTTTGTAAAAAGCTCCTCTCATTATCAAACAATGTAGTTCAGCAACACGATGGCTGGATGGATAGCCATAAACGTAGTCCTTGGGTAAGTAGCATAGCCTTCATCAAACCAAATGGAAAATCCACATACTAACCTTTCCCAGCTGGATGGCTAAGATCTAATATTGGTTACTCAAGTCTAGTTGCCCAAGAAGAGGGGCATGTTTAACTAAGAATTCCATTTGCAAAATTATATTCAGTATACATATTAAATCTCTCTCTCTTACACACATACACACACACACACATACACACACACACACACACACACACACACACACACACACACACACACACACACACATACACACACACACACACACACACACACAATAAAGCCCCTACTTGTAAAATAGGCAACCTCAGTAATCACATGACACCCACTCACTAAATGAAATTGTCTGAAGTCAAAATATCTGAAAAAAAAATCATAATAGAGATGCATTCATCCATGTAATTTCTCACCACCAAAAGGACCATCAATAAATCAACAAACAACTGCTCGGCAAAAAGTAAATCAATAAGAAAACCATAAACTATAATGCTACATACTGGTGTAAACATATAACTTGTGTCAATCCCCAGGTTTATCCATACCAAAATATTGTTTCAGAACTTTCTCCTAAAACCTTAAATCATTGATATTTGCCTTGCTGTAATTATAACTGTAAAAAAAAATGTTTTTAAGTTTATTCTGTACCTCAATGATTCTCACTGCTACGAGATGTAATCTCTGCCATATTGTATGAGTACTACATCCATAATTTGCTGTCTATCTGTCTCATGTATTGTATTATATTGTTTTGTTATTTTTGGAGCTTTTCTCCCCGAGCCTCTGCTGAAAATGGATCTGTGTCCAGTCGGACTTTCCTGGTAAACAAATGTAAAATAAAATAAAATAAATAAAAATAAACTTCCCTCCAATCTAAAGCCATTTGACATTCAGACATTTTAATTTGTGCAGAAGTTACTCACAGACTGACAGTTTACTGAGCTGTAATGCTGACCTTCACTTTTGAAAAAAACAAATTCCCAGAGTTTGTCAATAGCTCAAAGTGTAGAGAGGATTATTTATTTATTATATATTTATTTATTTTTGGAAAACATCTTTAAAACTGTTAAATTGATTACACACCCAGAAGCACAGAAAAGTTATTTTGATTATGTAAACCACAGACTGCTGCAAGAAATCAAAGTCACATTAGCACTCTATGCTTATGTCTGAACAGATGAATCATACCTGTCAATTCCAAAAGAAGTAAAGTAGCTTAATAAGAAGGTTATTTGCAAGGTTACATGGCAGTTTATATTGGAAATAAGCAGAGATATTAAAAAGGCTCTGTTTTTCATAATTATGCCTAAATGTCTTCCAAGGTAAATAAAACTTCTGATTTAGTATGGAATCATACCATTCAATCTTAGAGCAAAAAATCTGGACAAAGTGAAAAATGAAAGTGGGACACAGCCCCAAAAATAGTTATGCATCACAGACACCATTGAAACAACTGTAGCTGCAAACATTATACATCACTTATAATCTTTCTATTCCATCATTGTCAAACATTATATGGCTCATTCAGTCATGCCTTCTTTTGCATCAAAGAAAACCATGCTTTGAAATGACAAATGCATTAAAAATAATAAATAAAACACATTGCGTCAACATCCTGCAACTTCCTAGGGAGGGTGGCCTAGTGGTTAAGGTGTTTGCCTTACAAACACAAGGTGCAGGGTTTGAGTCTCACAAGGGATAATTGGCTAAGCTTAAAATGGCTCGCAAGGGCAGTTAGCTTAGTACTAACCTATGAACCTGCAAGCAACCACAGAGCTTTCACTGAAACTAGGGCTGCTTGTTTCCCCAGAATGACAGCTCTCCCTGATTAAGTCTAATGGTATACAATCTACCAGTATCTGGACTACCTGCAATAAATTAAATTATGGCCTGTAAATTGAAAGTACACTTTGTTTAATTAAACTATATTTCTAAGCCCACTTACTATATTTTTTCAGTAACATCCCAATATCCATTTCCAGGTCACTTTACAAGACATTGGCTGTTGTAGACTTGGCATCTTTCAGAACCCCACAGGCTCACGCTAATACATTGTCAATTAAATGTAAATATCCATCCACTGTAAATGGCAAGAAGCTGCATACCCAAGTATTAGGTTTTGAAACAAGGAAATATATTTTCCACAGTCTGTAAGTCTGTCTTTAATAATCATCTAATGTTGCAGCACTCCCAACACATAAGCACACACATACACACTAAAATCCCCAACATTTAAAAAATGACAATTGTGCCCACTTGATTTGCCAGTATTGATAATCCACCAAAGCTATGCTTACTGTTGTCCAATCTATCACTGCTTAGAACCCACCAATAAAATAACAGTACTAGGTGCTTTTTTGTTTGTCTGAAAAAACAATACAACTTTATATGCTACAGTCCTACATAGTCAGTCCACTACTGACCCATTAACCCTAGGCTGCTGTCTCATCCTTACTCCCTGGAACTGCATTACCTTGGATGACTACTTTTATTTCCTAAGCAAAAGACACAAATTGGAAGATGAGGCAAAAATTCAGACATTCTTTGAAAATCCATACAGTTAAGAGGTATGAGTTCATGTTCAATATAACACTCTCCCTTTCAGGAAAGCCACAATTTAATGAAAGTGTACTCTTAATGTATGATATATTTATGAGATAACTTGTTTGTGTTCAGTAGGTAGACTGATCATTGTTAGCCTCTTTGTGCATGCGCCTCTCTCTGTCATGCACACATATACACACATATACACATACACTCTTCTTCTACTTTCACGCACACAATTCTGCTTTCATGCATGCACTCACTCCGTACTTATCTATTAACACAGGTAATTGCTGTCCCTTTCAAAGGCAACAGCGGCAAATCCATACATGAGTCCCTCTTCAGTGAGAACACACACACACACACACACACACACACACACACACACACACACACACACACACACACACACACACACATACATGCGCACACTGATTGTTCGGCACAAAATAATGGCGTAAACACACTGACCCTTTTTTGGCTCAAAAACAAAACTAGAAGGGTGCTTTGGCACATGCGCAGACCGACATTAGTGTTACAGGTCATGGGAGTGAAAAACACAAAAAAAAAGTGTTTTGGGGTATGTGTACATCGATGTTGCAGTTAGAGGTTGAGGGCCGCAAAGAAGAGCTCTGAGGGCCACATGCGGCCCACGGGCTGCAGGTTGGACACATCTATTTTAAACAAACACATCAATTTCTCTGAGGGTCAGCATACATTTAATTCATGGCATTGCAGGTGCTGCCGGGAAAATATACGGAATAGCTTAAACAATGAACTTCTCTATAATTCAGTTGGCAATGTACATCTAATTCTGATACAGGTAATAGTATCAATAGCAGTTTCAGTGTTCAGCCTGTGTTTAGGAAACTGGATTTGGTCTTAAATATCAAGGGTAGATTTATTAAGATGTAATTTGGTCATGTTTACTCCTTATAAACCTCACGAGAAATGGGATTCCATGATAATTTTTTTCATACTCTTGACTTGTTCTGTCAATAAGGACCACACCCAAAGAAATGTTTTCACAGAATGAAAATAAACTCAAATGAAATACTAAAACACAGAGTAGAGTATCTACTGTGTTAGCATGCACAGATATAGTCGTCCATACACATAACATACGCACACTCTGCAGAAACATGGTACCAAGGCGCTAAGGTTCACGCCTCACCTTCCAGCTATCAGAAATATGGCATTCAGGTTCATATCTATAGGGATGTAATAAACAATATTCAAGATATGTGACTCTAAGGATATCCCGTCATCAAAAATGTTCTAATTACAATAATTCATTTACATCAACACCATAAATGGCCATTAAATTAAATATTAATATCCTTTATTTCATATCTAGTAATTTTTGTTTATCATGAGAATACAATGAAGAAGAAACAACCGTGATGACATCAATGAAACCAAATATGACTCTGGATGATGTGACTTGTGCTAGCAAGTGCACTATGTTCTTTTGAACATCTGAGATCACTCAGATGGAGAGACAGCTTCTGTGTGATAGGCTAAAGGTTTCACCCACATAAAATGCGCCACATGCTTATACTGTTGTATGATCCACACAGTGCTGCAAGTTATGAATTCCCTGTTTTCATATATATATATATATATATATCAAATAGAAATTGAAGTGATAGGCCACTTGAGAAGTAAATGTTGTATAGCAGAAACTGATACGTGCAATATCACAAGATGATGAGGCAATAAATCTTCAGGAAATAATATAAAAGCGATAACAAGACACTAGCACAGAAGGTATGCCACAGAGATAAATTCTAGAACCTACTGCAGAGATCTTGGCTGAAATTCTAATTAGGGCTGCATGACAAGGTAAAGAGCAGACAACAAACAGCAAAGAAGACACTCTGTTTAGAAAAGAATGACTGAAATGAAGGTGTGCTTGAGCAGATTAAAGTAGGCAAGCATATTCAGATAGATCACCACAAAGAATTGACTTAATGCTGATAAATGTTATTACAATGCTTGATAGCCATCAAAAACAAACAAACAAAAAATACACTTTAATATGGAAAAATAATAATTTATTTACATCACTAAAAACACTAACAGTAACCACTTTCAACTTTTCTTAGTTTTAAGAAGACTTTATTTATCATAAATGTGGTATTAGAGATGGATTTTTTGAAAGTAACAAAATATGAAAGGCAGGTACATTGGATACATGCATTCTGGGAAATTTAATACAGGTGTTAATTTTAAGTCAATATCAAAAGAAAAGTTTAAGATGTTATAAGCAACTGGTTTATATGAAATATTTGATTATATTTGTTTTATAAGAAGTTACATTGCATTTTAAAAGATTAAGTTGAATGCAGGTTTGTACCACCTGATGTTATTCATATAATAAAAGAATGGTTTAAGCTGGAATACATGTATGTGACATTTTCAGTCTGATGAAGTCTTAAAGTTGTGACAAGACAAAAAGTCCATACTGCTAGTTGGTTTTCAGTGGTGCAAAGAAACCAGTTCTTTTTTTTATTTATTTATTCTTTTTTTTTTGGTGGAGACTAAGACAGATGAAAGAAACAGACTCAGAAAGTAAATAAAATACAAAGTCTTAGAGGAGTGACCAAACAGAAGAAAAACAGTAACTAGGACAATTAAGAGCGATTCATGTGACTTAAAAGAAATATACAGAATATACTATTTAGCAGCTAAATTAGCATCAGCTACGGTACTACCACAAAACACAGAGAAACATTAAAAAAAAGGAAAGAAGCAGAATGTCATCATGGAAATATTGAATACAAAAGCAACATCACTATTAGAATAATATGGAAAAGGGAACAGGTGACCAAAAAGTTTAAGAAATATATCTTAAAAGCAAAATAAAAAAGTCAACACAGCTCAGGATTTATACTACACCATTTCAATTGATAAAGTAAATCAGCACAAGCATAAAAAATCTTGAAAGGTTAAATAGAAAGGAAAAGTAGACATGAAAACGATAGCAACACAAAAAACAGTAGATTTGGAGAAGTATTTATGAAACCCCTCATGAACATAACAAAGATGCTGACTGGAGAGAAGAGTTAAAGAAGCAGCAGAAGTGCTAATACAGAGAATATGCAATGAAATGCAATAACATTTAGAGAAACTGCACAAAATTAAGAATGCTTCCTAAAGGGAAAATCTCATGTCCAGATGCAGCATCCAACTTCTGGCCCAAAGTAGTAACATCTTTGTATGGTGATTTAGCCCTGAGTAAAGCTTATTTATATACACACATCCTGAACTTGGCCAACAACAGGAAATATCATACTCCTTAACAGCAAACATCCTAGCCATCCTAAGAACTATAGACCAATAACTTACCTCTGACAATATATAAATTGTACACAAGAACAGATGCAGACAGAATTTTTAATCACTTACAAAAAAAAATCAGTCATGGTGACAGAACAAAAAGGCAGCAAATGAATATAATTTGGGAAAAAGGAACATCTACTTTTAAACAAAGCCATAACAGAGAGCTGTAAAAACGAGCATAACCTGTATAGCAAGGACAGATTGCAAAAAAAGATTTTACAGCATCCCACATTTTTAGATTATGGAATGCTTATAGACGTATACAACACATACTTCACTGATTAAGCTACATAGAAGTGTTTATGAAGCAGTGGCAAACCACTTTAGACTGAGTCATGGGAAAATGGCAAATTATTATCCCAAGGATAAAAATCCAAAGGGGATATTGTTGGACAAATTTTTTGTCACTGTTTTTGCTTTGTTGTGCCCTTAATACAGTAAGCTGCTTATTATAGGCTAGACTATGGTTACAGTTTAACTTCCAAAAAATAACCTTGTCCAAAGACATTCCAACATTCCATCTACTTATTAGCAGATAATTTACAATTGAACAGCTCTTCAAACAAGCATTTGAAAGCAAAATTACAAATGGTTAAAGGTTTCTCAGATGATAAGAATGCTATTTGATATTAATAAATGTGCAAAAGCAATGGTTATAGCAGGAAAGCTGAAATACCAATATGATATCAAGCTGAGACAGGAACGTGATATGAAGGAATTTGACCAGGAGCATGTATTTAAATATTTGTAAATAGATGATGGATCAGCAATAAAACATGAACAAATGAGAAAAAAAGGCTTAAAAAGGAATACTTTAGAAGACTAAAGATAATATTGGAAACCATCTTGACATCTGCGCCATGCTCACAGTTTCATAGGTTCATAGGTTCATAGGTTCATACTAGGCTATCTGCCCTAGGGCATTTATAAGCCTAGCCAGAATGTGTTTGGCTTTTGCCACCCATTTTAAATTTATTTTGCTATGCCCTTTTTCGAGGTTAGTATACTGTGCCTCTGTCTAACAGTGACACGGAAGTGATACCCGGGGTAAACCTACGATCTCCCATCCACTCATCAAGATTCCTCTTGAAGAGAGTCAATGAGGGACTCTGCCTAACCTGGACTGGGATTTTATTCCAGAGTGAAGGGAGCCTCTGGGTTATGAATCTGTCCCTCCAGCATGTCCTATTTATTTCAGTGCTGAGGTTCAAGTCTCTCGAGCACGTAGCTCGATGGGATTTGGATTTTCTGAGGTGCAGCATGTCCATTAATTCCGGGTTGGACATGGCTTTATACGCCAGGCACAGATTGCCTCTGAACAGGCGGTATGCCACTGAGTAGAGCTGGAGTTTCTTTAATCGGTCAGCATATGGCATCTGTTTGAGCCCTTTGATCCTCTTGGTGAGGTACTTTTGGGGCTTTCCAGTTGCTGCAGGTGTCTGGTAAGGTACATCCCAAAAGGGGCATTGTACTCAATTATGGGCCTGATGAGGGATGAGTAAAGAGGCACGATGACCTCCCCTGATCTAGATGTGAATCCCTTCATGATTAGGTGGGCTATATAAAATGTTTTTCTAACCACTTTGGCCACGTGGTTGTCAAATGAGAGATTGCTATCATCTTGGGTCCCCAGATCCCTAATTACTTCTTCTGTATTTAATGGATTACCACCTATGTGGTAATTTGTGGGCACTTTGTTTTTGCCAAAGGGGATGACTATGCACTTTTTGGCATTTAGCTTGAGGCCATGGCTCTGGCACCAGTTGTCTGTTTCTATGAGGCCCTTTTGGAGGATGCTTGTGTCGGCTGGAGAGTCGATTATGGCGCCCAGTTTGCAGTCATCTGCGAACTTGGTCAGCCACAGTCCTTCCGTGCTGGCCTGTACCTCCGAGAAATATATACCGAACAAGAGAGGTCCCAGGACTGAGCCTTGTGGGACACCACTTGTAACTGGTTTGGAGTCTGACATGGCTCCAGCAATTCTAACCATGTGGGTTCTGTCCTTGAGCCAGTTTGCAATCTATCTAGTGACATAGGGTTTATATTTAAGCTGGTGAGCTTATCTATAATGCCCGAGTGGGGTATTGTATCGAAGGCTTTTGGCGAGGTCCAGGTAGGCTGTGTGTACCACCTTCCCCTCGTCAATGGCCTTGGTGACTGTTTCAAAGAAATCAACCAGGTTTAAGAGGCAGGATCTGCCCTTAACAAAGCCGGACTGGGTAGGATCCAGTGTCTGTAGGCCCCCAATATCTTTATTTATGAGGTCCATGATGATGCTTTCCATAGCTTTGCAGACTAAGCTAGTCAGGCTTATGGGGCGATAGTTTCCAGGATCTGTTGAGGCACCACCTTTATGGACAGGGACCACTGTTGCTGTACGCCACTCTTTGGGCACATATCCTGTAGTAAGGCTGAGATTGAACAGTAGTTTTATGTTTGGGTTTAGCTCTTCTTGGAGTTTATGTAGGATGCAGCCCGGGACACCGTCTGGTCCCATTGATGCTGTGTTTTTTGCTTTGGAGGGCGGCTCTTACCTGAGCATCTGAGATGTCAGGGGCAGCACTCTGCTGGGATAGATATTTGCCCTTTTGGTGCGGGGGGGGGAGTTTGCGCTGAACCTGTCAGCTAGGATGTTGGCAATGTCTGTGGGTTCAGTGTATTTTTTGTCATTTTGGACTAATTCTGAGCATATCTGGGAATTACCACCCAGGTTCCTAACATAACTAAAGAAAGCCTTGTGATTATCCTTAGTGTCCTGTGCAATTTTTCTCTCGAAGCTGGCATTAGACGATTTTATGAGTGCCCGTAGTTTTTTGCTAATACTGATCTGTGATGCCTTCCCTTTTAGGGATTTTGCTCTATCATTTAGTAGCTTCCTCCTTCTATTGTATAGTTTGTTTATGGCTGGGGTCCACCAGACAGGACGTCTGCCTTTGGAGGATTGGGTCTTGGTTTTATTTGGGATCGCATGATCCATGCATTCCTGAAGGTGTTCATAGAATGCGTTTATAAAGGATTCTGCAGTCTGGGACGTATTTTCCACAGGCCCGGGGGCTTTTAAGGATTCCACCTCGGTTTTGAGGAGTGTGAAATTTGCTTTAGAGAAGTTTTTCATTGTGGTTTTCTGGGCAGGGGGTGGGGTCGGGATGTGAATATCCAGTGAGATTAGTTTATGGTCTGATCTTACTAGTGAGGGATACACTTCTGGTCTGGAGCATAGAGTCCCCATGTTGGTGATGATCAGGTCCAGTATGTTTTCCCCTCTTGTGGGAGTGGTAACAAGTTGTTCCATAGCATTTGAGTTTATAAATTCTAGGAACCTTTGGGCTAGGGTGTTGGAGCTAGAGTAATGCTCCCAGTCTTTGTTTGGGTAGTTGAAGTCGCCCAATATAATGGTGTTTGGAGAGACCTTCATATTTTCCAGTGTTCTCAGAAAGGCCGAGTGGGGTTCCTGGGTTTGGGAGGGTGGTCTGTAGCAGGCTATAAACTGGAAGGCAGTTTTACCCACTGTTAGTTGCACATGGATAGTCTCTGATGCTTCGTGCTTTGCCACCATCCTGGAGGTGTGGGTATCTTTGATGAATATCGATACTCCCCCTCCTTTTGTGGTTTGGTCCAAGTTTTGGGGCCGAAAAGCATGGTATGAGGTATAACCTGGTAGTGCTGGGGTGCTCTCGGAAGCCCTGAACCAGGTTTCTGTTACTGCACAGATATCGATGTTCTCCATGCTAAGGAGAGTTTCGAGTGCATGCATCTTGAGGTTTAGACTTCTGGCGTTGAGTTGAGTAGCATTACTCTTAGTTTCTTAACCCTTGTGATACCTATGGAGGTGGGTTTGTCTTTTGAGCCTTGCCTAAAAAAGGCACTATGGGGTAGCAAGAGCCTTTGCCAATATCCGAAAGCCCAGGGGTGACAGGTACAAGCCACCCCTAGCGAAGCATCGTGGCTTGTCGAGCATGTCATCCCAAGCTGACAGGCATTGGATCCCCTTTGAATGACACCAGTACTTAAGCCAATTGTTGAAATTGATCATCTTGTCTTCATATTGTGGCATCATTCTTGGTGAAGGTAAGATGCTACTCAAGGTCAGGGTCATACCGGCCTGGGCTACATGCTCAGAGAGCTCCTTTATGTCTCTTTTCATGTAGTCCAGGGAGGTATGTCTCAGGTCATTCACACCAGCATGGACAATGACTGAGTCATATTTGTACTTGCCTTGGAGTGACCCGAGTGCTTGTGTTATGTGGAGGATCCTAGCGCCCGACAGGCTGCTCACCGTGACCCTCTCCTTGTTCAGCCTGGTGAACGGGACGTCAGTGTGCCTGACGATAGAGTCACCCATTACAAGTATATCAGGTGTGTTGTTTAGTCTTAAGGGCTGTGACTGTTCGGCACACTGGCTTTGTGAGATATGTGTTGCACGTGTTTTGTTTTGGGGTAGCGGTTGCTTGGGTGTCTGCTTTGGAGGTCTCTGCTGCTTAGGCAGATCTTTATTTAGAGCCTCCGAGTATGTTTTTGTGTGATTATGTGTTTGGTTTGCTGTCGTGGTAGGTCTATGTGAGACTGGAATTGTAGTGAGTGTGGTTTCCTTCTCCTCCTGACTGGTTATGCCAGTACTGAGTTGAGAGAGCTTAGCCTCCAGTTTGGCTATATGGTTGCATCTCTCACATGTGTTGGAATTTGTTGGGAGGAGGAGAGGGTTGTCTGTGTACATGAGGCAGTTGTAACATTGCCTCAAGATTCCCAGATTCACCAGCTGGACCGGAGAGGAGATTGACAACTGACCTTTGGACATGCTAGAATAATACTGGGAATTCCTTAATAATTGAAAACAAGGGCCAGTGGGGAGTGAGGGTGTAGTGCTTTTAATTTTTAGTGCTGACCTATATAATTGCTTTAGCGCGCAAGTGCCAGGTAACTTAAGTGCAATGTGTTACAGGTAACTTAAATGCAAAAACGACAAAAAGTAACTTTCTTTCAAATGAAACAAGGAAATAAGTACAGTAAGCAATGCAGATATCACTAGTGATCCACAGAAGCGTTGAGAAGCCACGTATTAGGTGGAATTAGCGTTCCAGGTAAATAACAAGCAAACAAACAGCAAGCATATAAACAAAGCTAGAGTCAGCAGGCCTGGATCTAGTCTATGCTACAGCAAACAAGGTGTACCAATTTCAGTAAGATACGGTTCAAATATTCAGGCACTATAAACCTTTAACCAGAAATTCCCAGCTCAGAAGGGCAGAGTCCAGCCTCTTCTCACACAAGAGTGCAGACCACGAACCTTCTTAATGTAAAATAACTGGCCTGAAGCCCAAGTGCCTAAACCAGAACTAATAACAGACACTGGGCTCTCAATCAGCAGTTCCCAACTTAGAAGGATGAAAGCTACCTGTTCTGTCACCACAGTGCATGCCACAAACCTTCCTAATGTAAAACAACTGATCTGAAGCCCAAGTGCTTAATCCAAAAGACTTAGAATGATAGCTACACTTTAATCAAGTTACTACCATGCAGTAATAAATACAATTGAATACTTTAGAGAATGCCTGGATTAGTGCTCAAGTTACACAAACAAAGCTAGATCCAGCAGGCCCGAATCTAGTCTATGCCACAGCAAACAAGGCACACCAACTTCAGTAAGAAGCAGTTCAGATATGCATGCACTATAAGCCTTTAACCAGAAATTCCCAGCTCAGAAGGGCAGAGTCCAGCCTCTCCTCCCACAAGAGTGTAGACCATGAACCCTCTTAATGTAAAATAACTGGCCTGAAAGCCCAAGTGCTTAAACCAGGATTAATACACTTTTAGAATAACAGACACTGAGCCCTCAATCAGCAGTTCCCAACCTAGAAGGATGTAAGCTACCTGTTCTGCCACTACAGTGCAGACCACAAACCCTCTCAGTGCAAAACAACTGGTCCGAAGCCCAAGTGTTTAAACCAAAAGGCTTAGAATGAGTTACACCAAGCAGTAATAAATACAATTGAGTACTTTTAAGATGATGCAAAAGTAAAATAAAGTAGGTAGAAACACAAGTACAGTAAAAGCAGATGAAAATTTTTTTTTTCTGAACAAGTGCTGAGATCAAAGAAACAGATTTGAGTGCTGAAACTAGAAAACTGGCTAGTTATAAGAAAAAAAACTAAGCTAGAAGGCTTCCCTCCAACACAGAAGGGCTTGGGGGCTCAGAAGCCTACAAATAGTCTATACCACTTAACAGGAAAGGCAGGAAACAAGCTAAAATTTTTTTTTTCTTTTTTTTTTGAATTCTTTTTATTTTATTTCTTTTTCAAAAACACACATAACAAACAAAAACACATAAAATTCACACACCACAAGTTAACAAAGAAAACAAGTATATACAATTGTTCATAGCCCAAATACAACAACTATTATAAATGCAATGGTATAATAGTAAATGCAGGATAAATAGAAAGATTACGACATAGCATTTCAGGTTTCTAAATGTGCAAAAAATGAACTCCAAAAGTTTTCAGAATGGTACTTACGATTCCCTTTATAAAAGAGGAATTTCTGAGCCTTTATATGTCTAAAAACTAATTCTTTTAAACCTACCCATGACATTATTGTTTGGTTCTTCCAATGGAGAGAGATATAATATTTAATAAAAATGAATATGGAAATCAACACCCTATGTTGAGACTTAGATATACCAGCTGGAGGTATATGTAGTAGAGCATACTGCCATGAAAGTGTTGATTTCTCGTAACCCATCTTTCCCAGGATTACTCTTAGGGTGCACCACAGTCTGTACACACATTTACAACTCCAGAAGATATGGTATATGTCAGCTACATGTTTCTTACAAATTGAGCATGAGGCTGGTGAGTTAGGATGAAATTTATTAATAATTGCTGGGGTTAAATATGCATTATTTACAATCATAAGTTGCGTATAGGCCAGTTTTTTGAAAGGGATATATTTAGAGCTTAACTTAAAAGATTCTTGCATAACTGTAGCGGATATACTCGGGTCCTTATCTACCCAGAACTTGGAAAATACCGGTGAGTTATTAGTTCTGATCGAGATCAAGAGTTTGTAAACATTGGATATCATCTTCTTCTTAAGCAGAAGTAGTTTCAGGATACTTTTAGATGTCTCTATGTCCTCCCTGTTTAGCTCTGGAAATTCCATATAGGGCTTAATTAGATCTAAAATCTGTCTGAGTATTAATGTATATTTGTTAGTTAAATTAAAGGATTGCCTAATTTCAGAGATCTTCAGGTGTTTAATTATGAAAAAATCCACAATACATTTGTCTTTAATAAGGGGAAAGTTGATTAGATTTAAAATGTTACCACTCAATGCTAAATTCGGATTTAAATGTATGGGTTGGAGAGAGGAGAAAGCGTGAAAAAGCTTCATGGATGTTAATAATTTATGAAATGTCATAACATTAGATTTGAGACCATAAATGATTTTATGCCTTTCTAGATTCTCCTTACTCAAGAAGGGAAGAGCCGATGGATTAAATTTAAGGGATCTGATATAATTAAAATACAGAACTACCCAGGATGGGGACCAAACTTCAGAATTAATTTTATAGTTCGCTATATTCAGAATTCTACTACTCTGAATGATATCATAGTATAATTTGAAGTCAGGCAGAGATATACCTCCTAGGTCCTTCGGAAATATTAGTTTAGAATAGGATATTCTCACAGATTTAGGTGACCAAACAAATTTCGAGAATGTTGAATGCATTTTGTTGAAGAATTTCACCGGAATAATGGAGTTAGTGGCTTTAAAAATATAAAGGAACCTGGGCAGAATGTTCATCTTAATTATAGTTGCCCTCCCCAGAAAAGGAAGCTTAATTTGTGCCCATCTCTTCAGGTCCCCTTGCACCTCTGTCCACAACTGGGAAATGTTTTCCTGATAAGCTAAGGTTTGATCAACTGAAAAAGAGACCCCCAAATAATGAAGATTTTGTTTAATAGGTATCTCTTCAATCGAACGGCTAATAGGATAAGGTGAAGTAATATTTACCGGGAAAATTTGGGATTTTACTTTGTTAACTTTATAGTTGGCAAACTTAGAAAAGATACTAATGGAACCCATAATCTTTCTTAAGTCCGAATTCGGTAAAGATAGGTAGATATTTAGATCATCAGCAAACGCCGAAAAAGGAATATTAGTTCTAAAAAGTCTGGGGATAGAGTGATGGGTTTTCTGCTTAATAAGAAGAAATAAGGGTTCTATATACAGATTGAATAGTAAAGGAGAGAGAGGGCATCCTTGACTTGTCCCATTAACTAAGAAGATTCTATCAGTTACAGCATTATTTATTTGAAGAATTGTATACGCTTTATAATAGATAGTTTCAATAAGTTTTACAAATGAAGCAGGTATATTAAAAAAGGGTAGGATGGTTAGTAAGAAGTTCCTATTCATCCTATCAAAGGCTTTTGATGCGTCTATCGCTAATGTATATAAAGGGTAATTCGAAAGAGAAGAGAGAGTTATCATAGCTTCTAGAGCTACTGTATGATCAGATGTCTATTTCCAAAAAAACCCGATTGTTCTTTGGAAATTATGTTGGGTATTACTAATTTGAGTCTATTTGCAAAAATTTGAGCTAAAATTTTTAAATCTACATTAATAACAGAGATGGGCCTATAGTTCTCCGGTTTGGTAGAATCAGCTTTACCTTTTGGAATAAGTATAGTTTTAGAAGCATTGAAATGTGGGTCTCTTATACCATATTGAAGGATCTGGTTATAGGTCAAATAGAGCGCTTGTGACATCTTGTGGGGAGAGGACTTATAAAATTCTGCAGTAAACCCATCAGGACCTGGAGCTTTATTTAGTTTTAAATTCTTAATTACTTCTAAGATTTCTTGTGAAGTGATCTTTCTGTCCAAAATATGGTATTGATCCTCATTTAATCTAGGAAAGGACAACTCTTTAAGGGTATCAGCAAGCTCTGCCGAGTTTAAGGGGGTCATTAGGAGAGCTATATAGTTTGGAGTATATCTTTTGAAAAATTTTTATAATATCCTGAATTTTATGATAATCCTTATCTTGATACGATACTTGAGAAATATAGTGTGACGCCTTATTTTGGTTTATTAGTCTGGCTAGAAATCTAGAGGGACATTGCGCCCAGTCAGAGTACTTGGCCAACATTTTAACTTCATGAAATGAAAGGTTATCCACCTGCAGAGATAGATATTCTTTTTGCAACCCAATTACATGGGATTCTATTTCCCTATCATACTTCCATTGTAATTTATTTCCCATATCGCTATCTTTTTAATCAAGTCAGTTTCCCTTTTGCAGTATAATTTCTTAAAGAATGAAGCTTTGTTAATAAAAGTACCCCTAATCACAGTTTTCGTGGAGGCCCATAATATGTCAATAGGTACCGCTTGCCTCTTAGCTGATTGAATGAACTGATCTAGGTTGTCCTCTATGATCTCAGTGATCCCTTCCTTTTGAAGAAGCATGGGGTTAAGTTTCCACCACAGTGGTCTATTTTTATTGCTACCCCCTTGCTTATAGTCTAGGAAAAGAGATAGCTTGGAATGGTTGGAAAGGTTTCTATTATCAGTGTGCAATTCAATTTGACAACTAGCGAGGTCTAGTGAGAGAAGGAAGAAATCAATTCTGGACCATCCCTTATGGCAACTGGAAAAGAAAGTATAATTTACCTTTTCAGAGGGACTCTTATGGGATAAGAATGGATCAAACAAATTGAAATCCTCTTTCAGTTCGGCTAATACTGTTACTGCATATTTATTATATTTTGTATTTGGGTTCGACCTATCAGTAAGAGGGTTTTGTACTGAATTTCAGTCCCCACCTATAATATATAGATGGTTGGGGAAAGATGAAAGAATATTATATACATACATATAAAAATGTTGTTGGTTGTAGCATGGGGAATAAATATTCAGCAATAGGATGGGTTTATCAATTTGAGCTAGCTTAAAAATAATGAGACACCATCTGCCCTCCTTATCCGAATCCCACTTAATAATATCAAACAGGAACTTTTTCTTTACTATTATAGCCACACCTGCGGTATTCGAGCTATTTCCAGAATCAATGATCCTTTTCACCCATGGACATCTTCTTTCTTGGTCCCACTGATGACTGAGTAAATGTGTCTCCTGGACAAGTAAGATATCTGCTTTTGTTTTATATAGCACGTGCATAAACAATTTCCTCTTTTTCACCAGTTGTAATCCTTTAATATTCCATGAATCAATAAATACCATTCAACTGACTAATAAACGGGGAGGGAAATGTGAGTTATTGCTGTAAAAAATTGAGATTGGAGGCTTGTAGCTTAATATGTATCCCTGAACCTTGAAGAATATTGGTAAATGAATTCAGACTATAAACATTATAATACAAATCCCTTCCTGCCTACCCACCGAGCTTAAACCTCCCTCCTTAGGCCCAGAAGGAGATGGGATTATTGGGGAGAATAACAAACAATATATTACAAGAGGGAAGGTCATGACGTACCCCCACCCCACTAAGAAAAATAGGCACCCAATAAGCCCTCTAGACACCCTTGGATCCAGGTCGCCAATCCTCCCAGACAGGGTTAGACACCCGAACCCAGCTCTGCATGTAAGAATTTGTAATGTGACTCAAACGGATCAACTATCTGTCAGAAATAACATTAAAAAAATAACAGTGGAAACTGATAATAATAATAATAATAATAAAAATAAAAACTTCAGCTTCTATACGGTATCCGTATAACTGAAACAATATGATAAAGCATGTTTGACAAAATCACCAGATTACATTTTAAATATTTATACCAAATGTTGCTGTCGGCATATTCGTCAGAAGAAAAATGTTGACGCCTTCAAATTTAAAGCACCTGGACATAGGTTTAAGCATTTACAATACACTTGTCAATTAGTATTTATATAACCATATGCACAATATATGTTTAACAAATGTCTACAAGCACCATAATTAGTTGAAGTATAACTGCTGGAATATAAGATCAAAAAATGTACAATACCAGGTGGAGAATACTACTATCTAATAGCTTACCTACAAGCCCCAGACTTTGGATGCTTGAGATACCAACCAGTATATTAACTAGAACTATAATTAATTACCACAGAGAGGGTAGTGGAATTAAAGAGCGTTACATAAAGCACAATGCAAATAGTGAAAACATCCAACATAAACTACAGCATGACATCCTACTACTAAAAGTACCAAAAGCAAAGTCCCAAAAACGTCCTGTTGACACGCATATCACTCCTCTCACTCCATGAACCTCTTTTTCTACTTTTTACCACATTTTGACTCCATACTGGACCTTACACACAGTGCATATTGGAGTAACAGCTTCCTATACTTGCATGCAATCTGCTATTTAAAAGGAGGGATCCCTTTACCATATAGTTATCCTTATTTGGCAGTTTGTTGAAGGGTATTGCCCTTTTAAGAGCTGTAACTCATCTAGGACAACTCATCCAATGAGATGAGCGATACGCGATGACGCGGAAGGTTAGAGGGCGACGTCGCCCAAGAGGCTGATGGGAAATGAAGTTCTCAGCCACCGGACAACCACGCTGCAACAGGCCAGCATCCCAGAGATAAAATGGATTGTTTACCTCACATCCAGCTCACAAAACAGGGATCGAGGCCTCAAAAAGAGGCGGAACGAGGACGGAGCATCGTCGGAACTCACCCAGGACAATACAGTAAGAAAAATCACTTTATCAGCTTTCAGGACATTCTTTAAATAATTTGAGAAACAGTGCTTTGGCATCTTTATTGTTTTTTGCTTCTTGGTTGGAGCCTTGGTAATTAAATACTAGCGTGTTAGGAAATCTCATTTGAAACTTAATGTTGTTTTTTTATGAGATAACCACAGTAAGGTGCTAACTTCCTTCTCTCTAGCTTAATCGGGGCTGGTAAATCTGGTGAAAAAGTAATCTTAGAATCCTTCCATGTAACAGATTTTTTAGATCTAGCTGCATATAAAATAGATATGGTGTGTTGGTAGTTTAATATTTTCACATATACATTTCTGGGATGCATGTTAGAGTTAACAGGGACTTGCCCTAATGCTCTACGTGCTCTTTCTATCATAATCTGAGAAGCCAGCTCTGGATTATCAAGCAGAATGGAGAAGATTTCACTGATGCTTTCTAATATAGACTTGTGAGGGATAGTTTCCGGTATTCCCCTTATAGCGACGTTATTGCGTCTAGATCTAGCCTCTAGATCTAACAGTTTTTCTTGTATTTCTGCATTTGTAGACCTGCTGGCATCTAGATCTTTTTGTAGTTGTTCAATTTTGATTTCATTATTTGTGACCCTCACTTCAGTATCCGAAAGCCTAGATAGCAATCTGTCCAGAGAATCCCCAAATGTTTTAAACTGTGAGGAAAAGTTTTGTATGGCCTCCTGTATGGGCTGGAGTGCTGTTTTTAAATCATCCAAGTTATTTGGGTCATTTTTATTTTTGGAAGTAGCAGAGTTGACTGAGGATTTAGACATTTCTAGTTGTTGCTGTTGTTGTTTACCAGTTCTGACCCTTTTGGTACTCACTTCTTTCTCCGGAGATGAGATGGTAGAAAATTTTGCTTTAGTGGTTTGTAAGTCCATAGATTCTGATCGCTGAGACATACCAGATATCTTGTCCCTCGGTTGTCAAAGTATTTGATTACTGATATGTTTGTTTCAGAAGGAAGATGCACCACACAGACACACTGGATTCCTGGAGCACATGTAGGCAGGACTGCATAAGGCCCGGACTAATCCAAGGTAATCATTTGATTTTTAAAAGAAATCCATGCAATCAGGTCGAGCCCCACACTCAGAATGTTAATCGCCAAACATACATAGATTTATTTCCGGATAAAGATGGTTTCTTCACATGATATTAAGTTTGAGAATGATGAATTTTAAGCAGAGCTGAGTTCTTACCCTGTTTACAGGACGGTAGCTATCCTGGAACTCTCATTTTTTTTTTTTTTTTTTTCCCAGATGCTCTCTTTGTACACAGTAGGAGTGCCTGAAATCAGAATATGATCTCACTGCACTCAGTTGAGTGAGCAAATGAGATGGGCCCAGAAGGAGTATCCAAACACAAATTTACAAGAGGGGCGGGCAGTTTCAAGGCCACTAAGATTAACACAAAAACAAAAATGGGGAGGGTGGGTGGGACTAACTGAAGAGCAGAGTCAAAACTTCCAGTTCAGTTAATATTCCTGCAACACACAGTTAAAATCAATTTAAATACTGCATTTTTTTGAAAAAAAGTGCAGATAAATGTACTTAAATTCTCTTATACGTCCAGTTGAATACAGCAAGTTCTTAGCCAGCCAAAGCTGAGTTTTTTCAGCAGAACATATTTCACACTGTACCACTT
This sequence comes from Protopterus annectens, assembly GCF_019279795.1. Taxonomy (NCBI): domain Eukaryota; kingdom Metazoa; phylum Chordata; order Ceratodontiformes; family Protopteridae; genus Protopterus; species Protopterus annectens. The sequence continues at coordinate 738,895,058 of NC_056728.1, forward strand.
AAATAGGCAAGGACAGGAAATCAAAGAATGTAGCTACCCCACACCTGTAATTACTAGCAAATAACAAAATTCAGCAAACACTGACTAACTTCCAATTCAGTTAATATTCCTGCAACACACAGTTAAAATCAATTTAAATACTGTATTTTTTTGAAAAAAAAGTGCAGATAAAGGAACTTAAATTCTCTTATACGTCCAGTTGAATACAGCAATTTTCGAGCATATCAACCCCAAAGCTGCGATTTTTAAGCAGAAAATATTTCACACTGTACCACTTAAATAGGCAAGGACAGGAAATCAAAGAATGTGGCTACTCCCACACCTGTAATTACTAGCAAATAACAAAATTCAGCAAACACTGACTAACTTCCAGTTCAGTTAATATTCCTGCAACACAGAGTTAAAATCAATTTAAATACTGTATTTCTTTGAAAAAAAGTGCAGATAAAGGTACTTAAATTCTCTTATATGTCCAGTTGAATACAGCAAGTTCTTAGCTGGCCAAAGCTGAGGTTTTTAAGCAGAAAATATTTCACACTGTACCACTTAAATAGGCAAGGACAGGAAATCAAAGAATGTGGCTACCCCACACCTGTAATTACTAGCAAATAACAAAATTCAGCAAACACTGACTAACTTCCAGTTCAGTTAATATTCCTGCAACACACAGTTAAAATCAATTTAAATACTGTATTTGTTTGAAAAAAAGTGCAGATAAAGGTACTTAAATTCTCTTATACATCCAGTTGAATACAGGAATTGTTGAGCATATCAACCCCCAAAGCTGAGGTTTTTAAGCAGAAAATATTTCACACTGTACCACTTAAATAGGCAAGGACAGGAAATCAAAGAATGTGGCTACCCCCACACATGTAATTACTAGCAAATAACAAAATTCAGCAAACACTGACTAACTTCCAGTTCAGTTAATATTCATGCAACACAGTTAAAATCAATTTAAATACTGTATTTTTTTGAAAAAAAAGTGCAGATAAAGATTCATAAAGTCTCTTATACGTCCAGTTGAATACAGCAAGTTCTTAGCCGGTCAAAGCTGAGGTTTTTAAGCAGAAAATATTTCACACTGTACCACTTAAATAGGCAAGGGCAGGAAATCAAAGAATGTGGCTACCCCCACACCTGTAATTTCTAGCAAATAACAAACTTCAGCAAACACTGACTAACTTCCAGTTCAGTTAATATTCCTGCAACACACAGTTAAAATCAATTTAAATACTGTATTTTATTGAAAAAAAGTGCAGATAAAGGTACTTAAATTCTCTTATACGTCCAGTTGAATACAGCAAGTTCTTAGCCGGCCAAAGCTGAGGTTTTTAAGCAGAAAATATTTCACACTGTACCACTTAAATAGGCAAGGACAGGAAATCAAAGAATGTGGCTACCCCCACACCTGTAATTACTAGCAAATAACAAAATTCAGCAAACACTGACTAACTTCCATTTCAAAATGCACAAGGTGAGAGTAATAATGCCCATTACCCCAAAGCACCTGGATACATCAGGCTGTATGGTAGGAATCAGCAGCAGAATGCTCAGTGGACATGTCAGTAGTAGTACAACTGTAGCATATAACTACCAGTTCCTTTAATAATGATGTATATGAACAATTACTGCCTCCACAGTGCCTAGAGAGCATTGTTTGAAATACACACTGAAGCAAAAATATGACTAAAGCAACATGCAAATTTCTCCCATGCTGTAGCACACTTCTATATGTTGTAGTTAGATAAACATATACTGTACACTAAGCAGAGTAGACAGCAATTCCCCTCCTCCACACACTTGGTTATTGAAGCTGTGAGCATGATACTGCATGCTTTTCTGTGCTTGCAGTAAAACTGCAACAGCCATACATCTCTTAAGTTGAATTTACTTCAGCTACATGTCCCCAACCAAATGTACCTCAGGAAATGTCTTGCCACCTAACTGCCTGAGCCTCTTAATTTGTTATGTGTGGAAAGAAAGGCCACATTGCTTGGCACTGTAAAGGAAATGCTAATTTGAGAGCTGAAGTCAATGCATTTAATGAGTTTATATCAACTTAGAAAGTGAGACAGCCTAGTGCCATTGTGTTGCAATGAGACTATTAAAATGTATTGTAGAAGGGGGATAGTTCAAGTACTATTAGACTCTGAAAACACAATTTTGTGGGGTCTAAAATTACTAACACTCATAAAACATATTATTACATTTAGAATGTAAAGTTGTTTAAAACACAACCAAAACGTCACCTGTCAAATTAATGGATCTGCTCCTGGGCATCTCCAGGATAAATGCCATTGTAATCTTCAGCTTGTCACATCTTCAAACCATATGCCTTACTCAGAATCCTATGTCCCACTGCTAGCATTCATCTGTACATGAATAGTTTTACTAGCTTCTCACAGCCAAAAACTTTAGTTTTCCAATACTGTTCACTACTTCACCTCTCTATTTTTCATATAAATCTTATGATAACCATATATAATTATCTCTGAACCTACCTAATATTCTACTTCTTAACTACAATATTAACATTTTCTGCCCTGTCACGTTCTTTTCCTCACTTCATTTTCTTTGAATTTCTAATCACTAATCACAAGATCTATTATCTATCTGACAAGCCCACCAATACACCTCTTCAGATGCTCAACATTCAACATCTACTAAATAATAAGGATCTTTTTTCTCTTTATTTCATATGAATGTAATCTATTTAGCAAGTGTATGTGTAATTATTAATGCATATTACTTAATGTCTATACTGTGTGACGACATGCATGAATGGGCGTTCCTTCGTTGAAGGTTGTGCGTTAGGCCCAGTAAGCCAGCACATAAAACTCTACTGCCAATCATTAGCGAACCAGAGTTCCGCTGTGGTGATCCCTAACCAGGAAAAGCCGAAAGACACACACACACATTTAATGTCTATTCATGTATATTACTGAATGTCTGTTTAAAATGTTTGCAATATGTTGGAGCTTTTCTCTTCTGGCCTTCAGTGAAACAAGTTTTTGACTAAACAGAAACAAACCCAGTAAACAAAAGCAAAATAAAATAAAAATAAAATTATCTCCCTGAATGTGTAGAAGTTGAAACAGTGATGGTAAAATTGTTGCATACTTTTATCTGTTATGCTTGATTTGTCTCATGAATTAATACAAAGAAAATATTTTCCCCATTTCAAAACACTACTGGAAATGTGTGAAGAAAGAGAATCCATAGGCACAATTCTGCAAGCTGACAAACATAACACAAAAGAAAGACAGAGAGACAGAAAACAACAAAATGAAAAATCTATCCACTATAAAAAGGGAGAGTAATATAGCAATAACTCACGCCTGGATGTGGGTAATGCTGGATTTACCCATGGTTGTTGTGCTTTGGTCACAAGGGCGAAGCAAAGACAACCGTGGGTAAATCCAGCATTACCCACACCCAGAAGTGAGTTATTGCAATTATACAATGACATTATTTAAGAAAAAAATAATTACTTTTCTTAAGTAATGGCATTGTATAATGCCTCCTTGCTGCCCTTCCGCAACTATCTGGTATTCTGCAGCAGTTCTGATGTACTGCACATGCGTATGCCTACACAGTACATCAGAGCTATGGGCAAAAGCAATGGAGAAAGCAAGATCTCCGTTGCTTTTTACAAACTGTTTTGCTATGTTAACATAGCGAGACAGCTTTAAAAAAAGCAATGGAGAATCTCCGTTGCTTTTTTTAAAGCTGTCTCGCTATGTTAAACCCATTTAACATAGCGAGGCAGTTTTGAAAAAAGCAACGGAGAAAGCAAGATCTCCATTGCATTTTACAAAGTGTCTTGCTATGTTAACATAGCAAGACAGCTTTAAAAAAGCAATGGAGAATCTCTGTTGCTTTTTTTAAAGCTGTCTCGCTATGTTAAACTCGTTTAACATAGTGAGACAGTGTGTAAAAAGCAACGGAGATCTTGCGTTCTCCGTTGCTTTAAAAAAAGACTTACACTAATGGAAAAAGACCGGGCGACCGGACCTTTTTCCATTAGTATAACTCTGATTTACAACATGCATGCTGACCAATCAGCATGCACGTTTTAGAATATTAATGGGGCGTCATTGTATAATATATAATTATCGACCATGGGATGGGTAAGGCCACTCTATAACCAAATGGGACAGGTTAATTCAAGCACGAAAAAGAAAACTGAGTAGGCTTAGAATTGTCTGCAAGGGCAGCTGGGCCCGTGTTTATCTATGAAGCTATGAACCTATAAACATGTGTAAAAGCAGTGAAGCACCAGTCCTGGAGCAGAATATAACATTCTCTCACTACTGCAATTCTACCATCATGTAAGGCACCAGAGTAGCACTGTTTAAGGAAAACAAAATGCAGTAATAAATGACAAAATGAGGCTCATCTGTGTCAGTTGTACACCATTCTGCCAACACTGCTAATAAGACTGTGAGACTAAAGCCCTAGACATGGTACAAAATACAGCTAGCTTTTGCAAGTAATTCTACTTATGGAGAGACAGAAGTGCAGTACAATGGACAAATACGATATTCCAACAACTGCAATGAAGCCACAAGACTAAGGTCCCAGAACAAAATAAAAAACACAGATACCTTTTTTTGGTTAAAAAATGGAAACGCATATTATGTAAAAGTATTGCAGCAGCACGGTATTACGTTTAACAAATGTGTGTCTCTTTAAATACAGAAAATGTGGGAATCTTTTGTACTAGATCCTGCAGTCAGTCACCAACAAAGCAGAAGTTTATTGCCTCAGTATAAATGAGCGTTACCTGAAAGTATAAAGTCAGGAAATTAGTTTCTCACTAGAGGGATGGCATCCTCTTTTTCCCTGTCTCATATCCTCACTGGTGTGGTCAGATCACAAAGCTGTTTCCTTTTAAATAAAAATCAACCCAGAAAACCCAGCTAAACTACCAACAGTTGGGAAATATTTTAAGGTAAACTGCATCCTATTAAGTAACAGTTTTCAAAATTCATGGCTGCCCCTTAACCCCAAGAATATGGCTACCCCTGCCAAAGTATTCACAAAGTTCATATATAAACACATGGATGGCTGCATAAAGGGTGACGTACCTATCAGAAGTAAACCCAAAACAAACACTAAAAATAAACCTCAATGTTGGAATCCTCACCTAAATAGGCTATATAATAAAATAAGAAAACTCATGGCCATAATCAGGAAGAGTAACGCCCTTAGAATTAGGTGCTGTCATACAACTAAAGAAGATTAACTAAGAGGTCTAATTAAGTCCAACAAGGCCAACCATGATGTCATATAGCCCCTCAGACTAAAGATAATCACAAGGCCTTCTTCAGCTATGTCTAGAACCTTAAAGGTAACACATAGCAATGTGCTAAACTGGTGGTGAATGTTACCACCTCCACTGATCAAGGTGACATAGCAAATCTACTGGCTAATAATTTCAGCTCAGACTTCACCTCCCACTCCTTCCCATCTCCACCTGGTGAAATTCCCTCCAACAAACTATCCCTAAGTATAAGCAGGGACCAGGTGCTAGTAGCACTCACTAAAGTCAAGAATACAACCTCCATGGGTCCCAACAATCTAAAACACAACCTATCAGGACCCTTGAGGCATTCTTTAACTATAGCCTTAGAAAAGGCTATGTTTCAACTAAATGGAGGACTGCAAAAGTTATTCCCTACCATAAGGGTGGACCATCAACCATCCTAGGGAGCTATAGACCCATCAGTCTGAGAAGTCTGATATGCAAAACCATGGAACAAATTATCATGGAAATGACAAACAAGGATATTAGCAGCCTACAGTCACTGGACCCATCCAAATTTGGCTTTGTTAAGCAAAGGTCATACCTACTTAACCTGGAAGACTTCTTTGAGAGGGTCACCAAGGCAATGGATGAGGGTAAAAAGACTGCATAGTGCATATCTTGTCCTAGCCAAGGTTTTTGATACAATACCCCACTCAACCATTGTAGACAAGCTTTCTGAACTAGATATAAATCCCTACATAACCCACTGGGTTGCTGGCTGGCTCACAGACAGGACCCAAGAAGTTAGGATTAGTGAGTCCACCTCCACCAAGAGACTGGTCACCAGCAGTGTACCCCAAGGCTCTGTGGTAGGCCTGCTCCTGTTTGGAATCTATTTCTTGTAAGTCATGGTTAATGTTCAAGGCCTCTGGCTCACCAGTTCCACAGATTACTGTAAATTGTGAGTTATTATACATTTCCCAAAAACACCAACATCTTGCAAAATGGTTTAACACAGACAAATAACTGATGCCAAAGCCATGGCCTAAAACCCAATGCCAAAAATGCATTATAATTCCCTTTTGGGACTGTCAACCCAAGTTAATTACTCCATCATTAAAACACCCTTAAGAGTTGACCCTTTAGTAAGGAATCTGGGAACATATGTAGACAGCAATCTGGCCTTTGACCAACATGTAGCTAAGATAGTAATAAAATATTTCTATGTCAACCAACTTATAGATAACAGTATGGCATCCAGGTCCAAGGAAGTTATAGTACCACTCTTCTCACTCCTTATCAGACCTATAATTGAATACAATGCTCCCTTTGCCATGTATCTAACCAGATGCTTGCTACATTAGCACAGGAAAACTGAGGGCATGAATACCCTGTCTTACACTGATCATCTAAAGGCTCTATTTCTATATTCGGTCTCCTACAAGCTGCTGAGATGGGATTTATTTCTAGCTTACAAGACTTGCTCAGACCCAGCCCTGATGGGTCTGTTGCACATGTGTAAAACAAACAGCACCAGAAATACTGAAACCAGGGATCTGAACTTCACTTGTGACATAAACAGAATGGGCCGGAGAAACAGATGTGTGTCTCAAAGGATCCCTGCACTATGGAATAGGCTCGCCATCCATGTAAATCAGAGTTCATACCTGACCCTATTCAAATGAAACTTTGACAACTGGAACATAAATTATAAATTTACCCCATGTCCCTTACCAACATAGGCCATCAATAAGAAAAGTATTATCCTACATAACACCCTTCTACTAATCCTTAGTTGCCTCCCTATCAGCATGCCCTCCCATATGTCTATACATGATACTTGGGACCCAAATGGTTTGTGATGCACAGCTAGGCTTGTAATGGCTCTTCTGGTCGTTATCTAACACCCTTTAAACAAGTGCATGTCTACAACCTTGATGAATCTTCCCATACTTAAAGGACCTAGTAAATGATTTCTTAGCCATGGCTTGGATGGCAAGCTGAAAACAGCAGAGTTCTTGAGCTCTGCAGTCTTCATTTTTTCCTGACAGGATTTTTTTTATTTAATTTCACCAACAAAGGCCTGAAACTACTAAAATCAGATTCTGGAAGTCATAAGCTATAAGTTGGTGTAATGTTTAAGCTAAAATTTTCATATTTTCCTGGCAAACTTTCAAATAGAAGGGACCTTGAAACCACATTCACAAAGGAAGATGAGCAGCCCCAAATATTCTTAGCAAGAAACTCCAATGAAGAAAGAAATGCAGGCAATCCTTACTACAGTTCAAGACTTGGTGGGTAAAATAGACAAATTAAACTTAAAAGGGGACAATATCAAAGAAGATTCCACCAAACAATTAAATGAAGTTCTTTAAAAACAAATTGCCCAGATTGCTACTTTGGAAGATTCTGTAACAGATATAGACTAAAAGTTAACAGAAAGAGATAATAACATAGACTTTCTTCAAGAAAACAACAGACTCATTGAAAAGATAAATGACATTGAGAATAGAACCAGAAGAAACAACATAAAAATCTATGGCATCCTGGAGCAGATGGAGGGGGACAATATGATTAATTTCCTGAGTTCTTGGATTCCTAAAATCCTAAACGTACCTGAAGCACTATCCTTTGGGATAGAAAGGGCACACAAGTCTTTAACTACAACCTCTGTATCCAGTAAAAACAGCCGTCCAAGATCTTTTATTGTAAGATTTATCTCCACTCAAGGCAAAGACCTTGTTTTAAGAACTGCCTGGTCTCTTGTTCCATTACAAATTGGTGACCCTTAGGGGTGGAGCCTAGATAGCTAACTGGGAGCAGTGAATTTTGAGAGCTCCATAAAGTAGTATAATAATATAGGAACATTTTGTTATTTTCAAGTTTAAAATGTCAGAAACCTATAGATAAACTACTAAACAACATAAACATCAGTGTTGGTGGAGATATACAAAATGTTCCTGCCAAGTAACTTGGCGATATATTGAGTCACTGAATATGAACAACTCAAGGAATTCTCGTCCAGATGCTGCTTTGAAAAAAGAACTGCAATTGATGACATCTACCTTACAGAAACTATCTTTGAAGATGGATGGCTTTAAAAATGACTTAGAAAACCTCAAATTAAATTCTCAAAAACAGACTGATACTCTTAAGGAACTATTACAGCAACACCATACAAAAATAACAAATATAGAGACTTCTCTAAATGACATTGAAGCGAGACTCAAAGAGGAAGAATTCCAAAAAGAATTTCTGCTTAAACAGAATACATGGCTGCTTAACAAACTAGATGACTTAGAAAACAGGGAAAGGAGAAACAACATAAGGATCTATGGTCTGCCTGAAAACACTGAAGGAGAAGACATTATTTCATTCTTAACAACCCGGATTCCTGAATTTTTAGACTTGAAAGGGGGACTTTCATTTGGGATTGAAAGGGTGCATAGACCACTGAGAAAACTTGCTTCCAACTCAACAAATTCTCTGGTTTACTATCATTATTTCGACTCACACTCGGTTGACAGCATTATGTTCGACAACGTAAAGTCAAACACAGCAATATTGAACTTTAAAAGCAAGCCTAGGAATGGGTTTTAACATGGGTCAAGATAGGGGCGAGGTTTGTAGTTCAGCAATAGCAGTGAACCCCTATCTCGACCCATGTTAAAACCCATATATAAGTATAAAGATAAAGAAGGTCTTATGGCATTAGTAATAGTTAAATATAATAAAATAATATGGACCCTAGCCAATCTATACTGGTTCCCAGGCATTGGATCAGGAACTGCTAAAAAACCCTTGGATTTCATTTCCAATAATTATAAAGACAACTTAATATTAAGAGGCAATTTTAACTCTATATTTGATATTTCTGAAACTACAAATAAAAGACCGCCGCATACATTTGCTGTGTCAAAAGTTTTAAACAAGTGGGTAGAATAATTTCATCTTGTAGATACTTTCAAATTTAAAGAAGATAAATCTTTGTTGTTTTCCCATCAGTATCACAGATTTGGTACCCAAACTAGACTAGATAAAATATTTGCTGCCCATGACTTACACTTGAAAATCATTCATTTCTCAATCACTACCTGCCCCTTTTCAGACCACAATTCATTGATACTAAAACTTCAAAAAGGTTATAAACCATTAATCTTTAACTCTAGAATTCCAGCATATATAACTAAAATTAAAGATTTCAAACCCTGGTTATTATCTGAATTACAGTTCTTCTTAGATATTAATTACACCACAGAGATAAATAAAATAATGATAAGAAATTAATTAAAAGCTTGCATATATGGTAAAACCCTAACTTGGAATAAAAAAAAAAAATCAGAGAATGGGATTCTGAATTATAAGATCTACGATCCAAACTTTTGTAAGTAAAAGCTGAAAAACATCAAAATCATTTGGCGATGAAAAAGAAAGCAGAAGTATTAAACAATAAATACAATGAAATTCTAACACATAAAACTAGTTTAGCTTTAGAAAAACTAAAAATGAATACCTTGGCCACTTCTACCAAATATCTACATAATTTATCTACAAGAATCAAAATACAATCAAAAGTTAATAACATTAAAAGTATCTTCCATGAAAAGAAAGGAAAAAATGTCTCGGATATAGGTGACATTCTTGATGCCTATAGAAATCACTATGTAGAACATTTCCAAAAAGAAACTATACATATTGATCAATTAAATCTAGATGAAAAATGTTCCAATATAAAAAAAAATCTGAACAATTAAAACTAGATCCTCAAGCACTCATATCCTACAAAGAAATTACAGATACAATAAAAGAGGGTAAAAATAATAAAGCTCCAGGTATAGATGGCATAATTATGGAAATATATAACGTTTTTCCTGCAAAGATACTATCCCTCTTCCATAAAACTCTATTAGAAATTCAGTCACAAGCTTTAATACCACCCTCTTGGAGATATTCCTTAATCACACCAATCCTAAAGAAAAACAAATCCCCAAATCTCTGTACCTCATATAGACCTATATCATTATTAAATAATGCCTATAAGATGTTTATGATAATATTAACTAACAGAATGAAAATACCACTATCCAAAACAATAAATAATGATCAAACTGGATTTATATATCATAGACACACACGACAATATTAAAAGGATACTTTCTCGTATGGATTATATTAATAAAGAAAATAAAAAAACATTCATAATTGACTTAGATATAGAGAAAGCCTTTGATTCTGTAAGTTGGGACTATTTATTCAAAATTCTGGTGTTATTTGAATTTCCTCCTTCTTTTGTTCATCTACTAAAGAATATATATATACAGATAATTTAGCATATGTTACGCTAGGTCCTTTCATCTCTGAATCTATACATATAACAAAGGGTACTAAACAAGGATGTCCCATGTCACTAATTCTATTTGCTTTGGCTATTGAAATATTGGTAGATTCAATATGTAACAATACAAAAATCAAAGGAGTAGATGTTTATGAACAATACAATTCTAAAGTAATGCTCTTTGCTGATGACATATTATTAACATTATCCAATACAAAAAAGACATTAGAAGAATTAGACATTTTAATTGACACATTTTACAGGATTTCAGGAGTCTATTTCAATAAATCAAAATCAAAATTTTTATTTTTAAATAAAAAAAGAAAGAATTGCAAACGAAGGGGAATCACATTATAGGGAAACAAAAATCTACCTTAAAATATCTAGGAATTGAGTTATGCTAGGATAATAATGAATTAGTCTCAAAAAACTACAATAATATCATCAATACAATTAAAAGTTCTGTGGAAAAATAGAACAAAATAATATTAACATTTGAAGATAGACTACAGTTAATAAAAATTGTTTTACTACCCAAGATTCTATATATAGCTTTGGCAATACAACTGTTACCAGAAAGGAATATACTCAAAGAAATAAACTCATGCCCAATACAATTTTTATGGTTTCCAAAAAGAAACAGAATAGCTTTAATACATCATATCAGACCATGGAGACAGGGAGGATTAAACTTCCCTGATATCAACACATATATAAAAGCATCAATATCTAAAACAATCTCATATTGGATAAGTCCAAATTATTCTGCAAATTGGAAAGAATTACTAACTGTAATATCAATAAACAAATTTGATTTACAAAAAAATTCAAATAACAGATGAAAACAATTTTCCATGGCACATATTATGTATTAGTATACAATATAACATAACTAAGCCCACTAAAACTCATATGATTAATTATTACATTGACTTATTTAGGAAAATTATTAATGTAAATATAAACCCGCGGTGGTGGTGCTGTGGTAGCGTTGTTGCCTCACAGTAAGACGCTGTCTGGTTCGATTCTCAGCTAGAGCATCTTCTGTGTGGAGACATGCGTGAATGGGCGTACCTTCGTTGAAGGTTGTGTGTCAGAGCTGGTAACTCGGTAAGTAAAAATCAACTACCAATCATTAGCGGAGCGGAGTTTCGCTGTGGCGACCCCTAACTTGGAAAAGCCGAAAGACACAGACAGATTTAAAAATTAGGTTTGATCTTTTAACACCATTCATAGTTACAAAGAGCTAGCCACATAAAATATACAGAGAAATAATTAATTCCTGGAAACAGAAAAGATTTGTTTGTTGGCTTCAATGCATTAAAGAACTAAACGTTCTGGATATGCAAACAATAGAAACATACAAAATTCCACAACAAGATTGGCAAACTATGCAAAGCATTGTGACGTATTTGCAAGATTTATGCAGAATAATTAATAATTCTTAATTTAAAGAAATACCTAAACTTACGGAATACCTATATGAAATCATATATAATGATTATGACATGGGAAATAGTATTTCAAAAATTTACAAGATGTTGATAAATTATAAAACAATACCCATTTTAGATTGTTTTAGATATTGATGCTTTTATATATGTTTTGATATCAGGGAAGTTTAATCCTCCCTGTCTCCATGGTCTGATATGATGTATTAAAGCTATTCTGTTTCTTTTTGGAAACCATAAAAATTTTATTGGAATTATATAACAAAAGACACTCATTACAGCTAACTGAAGAAATTAAATCAAATATTTTATTATCAATAAAACATACATCCTTTACACAATACTGGAAAGTTTTTAATTGGAAATGCTTGCACAGTGCATTCTTAACTCCAGATAGAATTGCTAAAATTATTTTTTCCACAAAGGGAATATGTTGGAGATGTGAATAAATACACAATACAGACTGGAATCACATTTTTTTCGACTGTGTTAAAATTAAGCCAGTTTGGAATGGTATTAAAAACTTTTTACAAGCTTTATTTAATGAATCATTTAACTTATATAAAGCTCTAGTATTATTAAATGTGTAGAAGGTCCTCATTTGAATGAGTCAAATATGTATCTAGTTTGGACAATACTTGCAATCTCAAGGAAGTGTATAACAAGAAGATGGAATACAAACACAATACCGACTTTGGAAGACTTCTACAGCCTACTGAAGACCACGGCATTGCTGGAAATTAAAATTAAAGAATTAAGGATTCATCTTAAGCCACTTATTATCAATCCATGGAAAAAAGTCTTATCTTTGATTGAAACTTTACAATAACTGAACATATACACTCTGATAACTGGATTGTTATACCTATAAAGTAATTGTATATATTGAGCTCTGTTATAGTGTCAGGTTGATGTAAATAGTGTACATAGTTATTTAAGATGTTATATACAAATACTATGGAATTTATTCAACTGTATTTGAAAAATAAAAAAATATTTTGAGAAAAAAAAACTGGTGACCAAACTATCAGATTTGACAATGACTTGTCACCCTTTGTAATGTCCAAAAGAAGAGCATGTGTCCCTCTAATAAAATCATTAAAAAAGGAAGGAATCAAAGCACAATTCATAGTTCCAGGAAGAATAAGACTAAACCTGCCAGAAGGAAAGAAAACTTTTGATTCTCTCGAAGATGCATCCATATTTGTCCAAAAAAATGAACCTTTTAAGTCAATCTGAACCCATGAATTCTTAAATTATCTTAAAAAGACAAGCTTCATAAAATGAGTGGACTAGTAAAGAAAAAAGAAACCCAGAGACAAATGATTATACATAACTTCACATTTCTTGCAAGTTTTTGTTTTCCCTCTTCTAAATAATGTGGAATCATACACAGAAGGTAATGTAACTTTTCTTCTCTCCTATTATCTTTCCCACAACAATACTATCTTTATAAATAATATATATTACTCAAAATTCAAGTAAATGAAAATCTTATCCAACTGCAAACTACTATTTTATACTTTCATCTCTTTATATACATAACATAGTACTAGTGATATAAAATCACTTACTCATTTCATATATTTATATATATATTTATTTTATATCCTATACTTATTTCTTCATGTATGTACCATCCCTTCCTGTTTTAGTCCTAGTATCATAGTATTTAATCACTGCAGGGGAGAGAAATGCTTACTGTGTTACTGTTAAGTAATTAAAAAGAAAGTGGTGACATTTTATTATATATACAGTTATTACTTAACTGAATTTCTGCAATGTGCTCCATTTAGCTTATATATCGGTACGTTTCCATTATCGGGGCAACAGGTCTAATGACAATGATAAATTGTTATATCACAGGAAAAGCGCACTTAGAATGGCCTTTAACAAATTCTGGGAATAGCAGTAGTGGTTGAAATTATTAGGGAATTGTGCTGTCATTTACAGGCAAGTTACTGAGTTTTCATTTTATTAGTTAATACCAAAGTACAGTTTGTGGCACAAGACATTAGAATGTGTAATTGTTTCTTTTAATTATGGGTGGGTTGTACTTGTTATAATTTAATTAATCTTTTATCATACAGTTTTTAATTTCTAAATACTGATTGATGTTTTTATCTCTGTAAGTTATGACCGATGCTTAAGTTGTTTTGTAGTCTGTTACTGACATATTTATTTCATTTTCAATGTTTCTTGATTCTCCAACACCTTACATAAGGGCTCTAGTGCTATGACAATGGCCGTGCTTTGGCTTGTTGCAATGTGTTTTCTTTCACTACAGAAATTTCTTATTATGTCGCGTGAGTCTTTCATCTTCTTTGTGATTATTACTTTTCTGCTCATTGTTGAGAAATGTAAGCCAGCTGGTTATTTATTTATTTATTTGTTTATTGCATGATGTGTTTCTAGGCACATGGTTGCTCCAGAAGTGGTGCAGAGTGGATCGTTACTATTATGCTTCTGACAGTGTTCCTGTTGTATGCTTAATTTCCATTTACATAGCTTTGGCTTTTTCAGCTAATTACGTCAATGATTCCTGTTTTAGTGAAGTCGGTTTAAAAGGACTTTTAGCTAAGTTGTTAGGTCTGGAGGCATTTATTCAATTATGTTGGTGTTACATTAAATCATGTCCCTACTTTATAATACGTAATAGGTTCTTTATGATTGGCAAGCGGGATCCTTCACATTGTTAGGCTTGCCACATTTTAAAGGCTCAAAGTGGGATTTTTCTATGGACTTGTGAGTTTTTGCAGAACATATAACCACAGTCGCTACAAAGGACTGGACTTCACTTGGCACTTTTCCATTGTTTAAAGTGAATTACAAGTGAATGCAACTATAACAAGTTACTGTGGTCATTAGACCTGTTGCCCTGATAACAGAAAACTATCATTATATCTTATAACTGTGTATGGTTGGTAATTTGGAACCTTTATTTTAAATATTAATCATTTTACAAGATATACAAATGAGTCACTTCACTAGAAAATTCCTGCCTACTTTCTTTTTTGATGGAGTTTTGATAACTTTTATGACAAGCTCAAGATTCTAAAGGCTTCAGTTAGCTCAGCGACTTATGAGAAACAGTCTGTGCTATTTTCCAGGAAGTAGGCATGACCTCTGAACCTGTTTCTCTTCACTGAATTCTAACAGCCAGTCAGATTCAAGAATAACTGTTTGAACTGTGTTTTCATTCATCAATTATTTTTTATCTAAAAAGTCTTATAAGCATATGTTTTACTGTAAATAGTGATTTATTTAATCTGAATTACATTTATATTTAAATAAGTATTACATATATGTTTCTGATAGTGACAGTTTTAAATGCATCTTTTTTTCCTGTCTGCTTTAATGACAGTACAGTCCTGTATTTACTCATAGCAACAAATAGTTATTAGGCTTAATCAATTTATCTTAGTCTGTTTAGATAAAAAAACAATTTTAAGAAATTGTATACAGCTTCATGTTCTTAGTTCATGCATACAAAGTATATTAAATTGAATTTTTCCTTTTGTATGTTTTAATGTACATGCAGTTTCCCTTCTGCTTGCTATTAACCTGCAGTAGCTAAGAATTCTCACTAGATGTCATGAGAGGGTTCTTTTGTGGCTTCTATGAGAGATATAGTAAGCCTGGATATACTTTATCCATGCAGAAGGTTATTAAAATGCACAGTTTTATTTGTCTTTAAATTGTCCATAACAGTTTTTAAAAATGTATTTGTCATAATGAATCAAGGAAAGCACTTTTCAGTTTTACTTATAATAGCAGTATCCATCAAATGATAATATCTATGTGGCACATCTCATTACTAAGGGTTTTGCATCCAAGAAGAAAGAGGTCATTGTCTCCCTCTACTCTTCCCTCATTAGGCCAATCATTGAGTACAATTCCCCATTTGGCATGTACCTCACTAGACACCTGCACCAACTGGAGAGGCCACAAACGTACCTCACAAAGAGAACCCTAGGCCTTAAACACTTGTCCTATATGGACAGACTCAAAAAACTCCAACTATTCTCTGTCTCATATCGCCTACTTAGAGCTGATCTCTGCTTGACTTACAAAGCCATGTTTGACACAGCTCTATTAGAAATGCTACATCTAAAGAAATCCCACTCCCTCCACACCATATGCTCCAGAGACCTCAACCTCATTAGCACAATCAACAGAATATACTGGAGGGATAGGTTTATAACCCAGAGGCTGCCCATGCTATGGAATAGACTTCCCATACATGTCAAGCAGAGCACCTAGCTGACCCTCTTCAACAGAAATCTCGATGAGTGGATGGGAAATAGAAAATTCACCTCGAGGATAACTCCAGTGGCTCTACTTGACAGAGGCACTGGGAACTAAGGTCAGGTGGCATGATGCCAGGGTAATCCTATGGCTTGGCTTGTAAAGGCCCCATGTCCATTAACCTAGTACACACCTATGAACATATGAACCTATATGTATGAATGCCAATGGGTTGAACAACCTCATGAAAAGGAATAGTGTCAAAAAATATTTAATGCTACATAATGCAGATTTTGCATTCATTCAGGAATCCCACTTAGTAACAGAAGATCTAAACAAATTAACCTTTAAGTATTATTAGATTTTGGTAAGTTCAAAATACAACCACAAAAGAAGAGGTGTCCTAATTTTAAACAGAAAATCAATGAGAATTCCAGAAATAGTTGCCTCATACTCAAGCAATGATGATATGCTTGCTTCAGTCATACTAAAACTAGATAAAAAGATGTACACTTTTGCAAACGCTTACTGGATACCGGGTATTAGAACTACAACTGTGAAAAAACATTTAGACACTATAACATTAAAGTCTAAAGGTGAGTTACTATTAGCAGCTGATTTTAATTGTAGCTTGTCCTCCACTGATACCACAAGCCCTAAGCCCTTAAAGATGTCCCCTGTTGCCAAGCACTTGAACAGCTACATAAAAGACAGAAACCTAATTGACATTGATGGCATACAAATATTATCCTTCCTAAAGTATTCTCACTATTCTTACAGATTTGGCACACAGACCAACACAGACAAAGTCCTTGTAACCAGTTCTTTACTGGCCAAAACTGATAATGTAATGCTGACATCATGCCCCATGTCTGATCACAATGGTATCACCTTCAATGTAACACTTAATACTGATCCAATAAACTTCTGCCAAAGATTACCTACTTATCTAGTAATAGTACAAGCATTTAAAGAATAGTTTCTAGATGAAATAAAGCTTTACCTAGATGCCAATAATAATGGAGAGGTTTCAGCTATTATCCTATGGGACAATTTAAAGGTAGTCTTACATGGTAAACTCAAAAGTTGGTATATAAATAAAAGGAAAGAGTGGGATAAAAAACTGGTAGACATAAAAAAGGAACTGTTGAACTAAAACTTACATCAAATAACAAATCTGCATTAGTTGACATACGTAAACTGAACAAGGATTATCAGGATATCATGCAGCATAAAATATCAATAAATCTGGAAAAAATCAGATTACAATCCTACTCACTCCCAAGAATATGCACATGATTGCAATTAGATCTAAATAATTAAATGAAAAAGTCATATAAAAGAAATAATATACATTAGAAATAATCAGGCTATCAAAGTTACAGATTTAAAAATATCTTATTATGCTTTAAAAACCATTACAGGAATATTAAGAATAATAACTCATCTACAAGTGATGACAAAAGTATAGACACCTTTCTTGCTAATAATATACAAAGGAAGCTATCCAAACACAATATTAATGATACGGATAAACCTTTTTCCTTTAAAGAATTGAAGGAACAAATAAAAAATCTTAAGATAAAAAAGGCACCAGGGCTGGATGGTCTAATTCCGGAATTTTACAAACTCTTACCTAATAACATCTTGAAAATTTTACTCAATCCATTCCAAGACGTTAAAACTACAGCAAACATCCCTCCCTCATGGAAACATTCTATCATCTCTCCCATCTTAAAACCAAATGAAGAGTCCAACCTTTGCACATCATACAGGCCAATTTTTTTGCTTAACATTGATTACAAGATATTCATGTCTATCTTAGTAGACAGATTAAATAATATTCTTTCAGTATTAATTCAGGAAGACCAAACTGGGTTTATCAAAAAAAGAAAGGCACAAGACAATGCAATTAGATTACTGTCTTTAATAGACTTAGCAAGCAAGAATAAAATTAGCTTTCTATTTTAAGCCTTGATATAGATAAAGCCTTTGACTCCCTAAGTTGGCCATATCTGCTTAAAACTCTGCAAGAATACAATTTCTCCCCCAACATTATAGGATTAATTAAAAAAAATTATATAAAAAGGCCATAGCCTATGTAAATATTGAATCGTATCTATCTAGCCCATTTGAAATATTAAGAGGTATTAAACAGTGGTGCCCCCTCTCCCCATTACTCTTTGCCCTGGCTATTGAGCCTCTTGCAAATTATGTTAGAAATAATGACAGTGTTAAAGGATACAAAGTGTCAGACAAATTATTCTCATAATGACCTACTAATAATTTCTGATGACCTACTAATAATTTCTAATGATATTGAAAAGTCAGTAGATCTATTACATAATCTAGACTTCTTTGCAAACATCTCTGGTCTAAAATTTAATCACAACAAAACTCAGATACTTCTAGTGAATAAAAATGTTGCTATGTAACTTACATAAAAAAAGACAAACTGGGATGGCATGCATATTCAATATCTAGGTATCATTATTGAATCACATTATAAAAAATTCACTCACATCTAATTACCACCAACTTATAACACTCACTTACTAGTCTAACAGACAGTTGGAACAGACTCTTCTTCACATTTGAAGACAGACTAACTTTAATCAACATTATACAGTTAATCAAACTCTTATTCATTGGCCAAGATCTAATAATTCCCCCACCTGTCAAAATTAAACATAAAATTAATAACTTATTACTCAACTTCTTTTGGTATCCCCCCCAAAAATAATTTTTCTCCTCTGTCACACCAGAAGCTGGGATGAAGAAGGTATAGGGTTTCCAAATACTGATTTTTATTTAAACTCTGCATTTATTAACATAGTGTTGCTTTGGAATAATACTTCTTATACATCATATTGGAAATCAATACACAAAACCTTACTTATTAATAGCAATAGGACATTGCTTGACCCATATACTCAAATACATACAAACATCTTTATATGAATTTTAAAAATATACATTCAAAGTGAAAGGTCAAAACTTGTTCTCACACCTCTTATAAACCAAATATTGCTGTTGTTTAAAAAGCTTATGTTTTCTAATCAATTAATTAAGAATTTATTAATAATTATGTTTACTGTTGCTTACTCAAATGAATGTTTGATATCTTTTGATACTCAGAAAATGTTAGAATTTAAGAAGGGTGACCTATTATATTGAAATCAATTTCTCTCAGCTAATAAAATAAGTTTTGCAGACTGTTTGATCAGCAGATATAGTTTGCAAAATTGCAATTGGCTGGACATCCAAACATGTAAGGATTTTATACATACTAAGCTCATACCTTCATTAGAGGCATGCAATAAGAGTAACTTAAAAATCTTGGCTTTTATCTCAACAATTATTAATAGCCCAACCAAGAACACTTCATACATATCTGTTATTTATAAAATTCTCAGAAATGATTGTAGTGAAACAAATATTTCTTTTTGGAATTATTCAAGTGAAGTTCATCATCATCTTTTGGCTGTTCCCATTAGGGGTCGCCACAGCGGATCATCTGTTTCCATTTCTTCCTGTCCTCTGCATCTTGCTCTGTCACACCAACCACCTGCATGTCCTCTCTCACCACATCCATAAACCTTATCTTAGCCTTCCTCTTTTCCTGTTACCTGGCAGCTTCATCCTTAGCATCTTTTTCCCAATATACTCAGCATCCCTCCTCAGCACATGTCCAAACCAATGTAATCTTGCCTCTCTGGCTTTGTTTCCAAACCTTCCAACCTGGGCTGACCCTCTAATATACTTATTCCTAATCCTGTCCACCCTTGTCACACCCAGTGCAAATCTTAACATTTTTAACTCTGCCACATCCAGCTCAAACACCTGCCTTTTTGTCAGTGCCACTGTCTCCAACCCATATAACATAGCTGGTCTCACTACCCTCTTGTAGACCTTCCCTTTCACTCTTACTGGTACTCATCTGTCACAAATCACTCCTGACACTCTTCTCCATCCACTCCATCCTGCCTGTACTCTCTTCTTCACCTCTCGTCCACACTCACCGTTACTCTGAACTACTGATCCCAAGTATTTAAACTCATCCACCTTTGCCACCTCTACTCCTTGCATCCTCACCATTCCTCTGTCCTCCCTCTCATTCACACACATATATGTTACTGGAGAAGTATTCTCAGAAAAAGATAAAAAAAAACTTTGTTTACAGTCCATGAAGGAATCCACATCTTCCCTGTTCTGGCATGTATGCACATGGAAATTTTTACATAGGTGTTTTTTCATCCCACATGGACCAGCAATAATACACAAGAAAGATGAAATGAAATGCTGGAGATGTGGACACCCTGATGCCGACTGGATACATATGGCTGTTAATTGCAAAATAATTTCCCCATTTTGGTTAGACTTTAAATATCAATGGAATGACAACTGTGTAATAGCTGACTCCCTTATCCTTTTCAATGTTCCTGTTCCTGAAGTCATTCCTAAAAAACAAACATTTTTGCTATGGTCTATCCTCTCTATAGCAAGGAAAATTGTTACTAAAAATTGGAAATCCTAATTTACTCCTGTCTTTAAAGTTGAGTTTATTCATCTTGTGAAATACATTTGTAAGAATGAGACTGTTACTATAAAAGCAAGGACTAACAACACAACTCATCATTTATTTGCTTGGACAAAATTGTTTAATCTTTTAGAGAAATGTTAAGTGTTCTGCTATGTATATTGCATTTTTAATTGTTAAGGACATTGTATATAGTTTAATTGTTTTTTTCTTGTTACTATACTGTTAAGTTATTGTGTTATAAAATAAATAAAAACATTTTGGAAAAAAAGACCTAGTAAATAACAGATATAATGGTACTGTAAGTTCATGCTGACGTGATCTCAGGTCATTACTAATAATTAAGTCCTCTCCCTCTGCATTGTTTGAGTCCAGATTGAGATGTTCTTTTTCAATATCATCTCTACCTTTTTGTCCCTTCCTTCTTGTTATTACTGGAGTGCCACACGGCTCCATTCCTGGCCCTCTACTCTTCAATATATTCATGAACTTCTTTCAGCTTTTCCCGGTGAGGGGCCACCACAGCAGAACTCCGGTCCAGTAATGATTGGCTGCAGATTTTTACAGTGTCGAGGTGCCAGCCCGACGCCCAACCTTCAACGAAGGCACCAATATATTCATGAACAATTTACATAAATCCTCTCAGCAAGCTTCCCTTAAATAATACACTGACGATTTTACCCTAATATGCAGTTCAGATAACCTCATACATCTTCAGACAATTACTCTCAAGAAGCCTTTAACTCTGTTGAAAATCAGCTACAGGATAATCACCTGCTACTAAAATCCCCTAAACACTAAATTACTTTTCTTTTTTCCAAAATCCCATTTCATGAAAAAAAAAATGTATTCCTTAAATAATACCATGACTGAAGTTATTTCACATACAAAACCACATGACATGACAATTAATGACAATCTTTAATTTGATTTACATTTCCACAACAGCATCAAGAAAATGCATCAAAAACGAGGTACCCTTCACAGAGCAAATAAATTCCTTACAGACTCTGCCAGGGTAACTCTAGCTACCACTTACCTTTTACCCTGTCTCCTATATGGAGCCCCTACCATGTCTAACCTACAAGCCTCACTTGATTCTAAACTTTAACAATGCTACAACAAAGTTAGCAGTGTGAAAAAAAATCTTAGCAGACCACTACTGTTTAGCACTAACAACTCTTAAGTGGCTTGAACGTCCTTACTACTTATCTTATGCCAACTCATCTTAACCCAGAAAATCATCTATACCCCATTTGCCTGCCCATAAATTAGCCCCATACTTTAATTCTATCTACCAAACCACCCCTTTGGTCAAATGATAAACATCTATTTACCATCTAGAAATCACAAAGGGCTGCTGGTGTCAGTCTCTATTCCAATAATGTAGCTAGAACTTGGAATAAAATTCCTATATCAATAAATAATATCCTGCTAAGATTTTTATCAACACTGTCATTATTTCTCACACCTTCATATTTTCAAATCATCACTAAAAGACTTCCTCCCTGCCACCTGGCTTTGTCCTTGCTCCTCACCTGGGACATAGCATCTCCTAACATCTTTCATCACCTTATTATACCTCCCTTTAAAGCACTAAATCACTTAAACTTCTTATCCCCTTCTAATACTTCACTTTATTGTAGTAATTAAACTACTATACCTACTTATAATTTAGCACAACCAAATTTCCATGCTATCACTACCTCTCGATTAACACTTAAACTTGCTTATCCCTTCTAATACCACAATCTAATGTATTTCTTAAATTACTCCTACCTGTTTTATACACCACCTTTCTATCTGTAAATTCTCAGTACAGTGCTGTATATTAATGTTTGTGGATATCAATACAAATTTTATTATAGTGACTACTATGCTATGTACACACTGAAACATCATTATAAAATGTGTTGTAAATACAGATTGCATTAAAGTTGTTACCTTGGAGTTTTCCTCACTGGGCATACACTGAAAAAGGATACTTGTTCCCATTCTGATTTTCCTAGTAAACAAATGTCAATAAATAAATAAATATAATTTAATTTCAGTATCTAAAGTTACCTGAATATTAACTGGACAAATAATCACCTCCTTTGTGTAGCCAAACTGCTTTGCATAAGACTTTGTAAATATATTTATAATCTGTTGTGTTTGAGAATACATTTTTGAATCTACAAACAGTTTATCAATGGACGCCTTCACACCTACCACATCTCATGTGTCTAAAAAAAAGGTTTTGCATTATGCTCAACATCTTTATGTACATTTTCTTCAAAATTTTCTTGATCATGTTTCACATTATGTTTAATTTGTCTGCCCAGCTTGTTTACTTCAGTTTTCAAAGTTAGAGTCTGGCCTCTTTTCTATTTCTTATATTTTCTGTCTCTTACCTTATTCGAGAATCTTATTCTTATGGAAATATATCCTCCTGACCTTGTGTGCATAGATTCCAATGTTAAATGTGATTTTTTTTAAATTTTATTATTTTTTTCTTTTTGCATGCAAACAATTTCACTTTCAAAATTTGCCACATTTATTCTGCAATTTTCATTTGAACATATCACTCTAGTTAGTTTTACGGTAATTGTTTAGTTTCCTTATAGTATGCTATTAACCTTCTGTGCATTGGTTTAGATTTCATTTTGACAGAATTATCTAGCAACAATTTAACCTGTGTAACCCCATGATCACTACACATCAACAGCAGCAAAACTTGATATGAAGAAACAGCCATTTCCTTAGGAACACAAACAATGTCTAGTATGTTCCAATGTGATGCAATTGCTGTTGTGAATACTTTCCTTACACTAATATTACTCCACTATATTTCTGGTAAATTTAAGTCTCCAGCCACTATTATTTTCTCTCCTGTATTTCATGCAACAATGTATAAATTCCTCTAGGTCATCAGCACTGGACTTGGGTGGTCTGTACACTCCAACAATTGTTATATGTTCCAGGGTTGCCTTCATTGTCACAGTTCATAGGTTCATAGGTTCATAGGTTCATACTAGGCTATCTGCCCAAGGGCATTTATAAGCCTAGCCCAGAGTTTTGTGGCTTTCGCCACCCCTTTAGTTTGAATGATACTATGCCCATTATTTTGCTGTGCCTCTGTCAAGCAGTGACACTGAGATAATCCCTGGGGTATATCTGCGATCTCCCATCCATTGGTCAAGATTTTTCTTGCACAAAGCCAGCGAGGTGCTCTGCCTCACATGTACCGGGATTTTGTTCCACAGCATAGGGAGTCTCTGGGTGATGAATCTGTCCCTCCAGCACGTCCTATTAATAACCGTGTCAAGGTTTAAGTCTCCCGCCCTTGTAGTTCTGAGGGATCTAGATTTTTTGAGGTGAAGCATGTTCATCAATTCCGGGTTGGACATGGCCTTGTATGTCAGGCACAGGTCACCTCTGAGCAGACGGTAGGCGACTGAATAGAGCTGGAGTTCCTTCAGTCGGGCAGCATAAGACATATTTTTGAGACCCTTTATCCTTTTGGTGAGGAACTTTTGGGGCCTTTCCAGTTGCTGCAGGTGTCGGGTCAGATACATTCTGAATGGGGCATTGTACTCAATCATTGGTCTGATGAGTGATGAGTACAGGGGGACGATGACTTCCCTTGATCTAGATGTGAATCCCTTCATGATCAGGTGGGCAATGTAGAAGGTCTTCCTAACTACTTTGGCAACGTGAGTGTCAAATGAAAGGTTACTGTCAACCTGGGTCCTCAGATCCCTGATAACCTCTTCTGTGCTTAGTGGATTGCCGCCTATATGGTAGCTAGGGGTAACCTTGTTTTTCCCGAAGGGTATAACTATGCATTTTTTGGCGTTTAACTTTAGGCCATGGCTCTGGCACCAGTTATCCGTTTCTATAAGACCCTTCTGAAGGATATCTGTGTCAGATGTGTTCTCAACTATGGCGCCCAGTTTGCAGTCATCTGCAAACTTTGTCAGCCATAATCCTCCTGTGTTTGCTTGTACTTCTGAAAAGTAGATGCTGAACAAGAGTGGGCCCAGGGCTGAGCCCTGTGGGACACCACTTGTGACAGGCTTTGAGTCTGACATGGCGCCAGCAACTCTGACCCTGTGGGTTCTGTCACTTAGCCAGTTTGCAACCCATCTTGTGATGTATGGGTTTACATTTAAGCTGATGAGTTTTTCAATGATACCTGAGTGGGGTATTGTGTCGAAAGCCTTTGCCAGGTCGAGGTAGGCTGTGTGGACTGCCTTTCCCTCATCAATGGCCTTGGTGACTGTTTCGAAAAAGTCAACCAAGTTTAAAAGGCATGATCTGCCTTTGACAAAGCCAAACTGGGTTGGATCCAAAGTCTGCAAGTCCCCTATGTCTTTATTTATGAGTTCCATTATGATCCTCTCCATAGCTTTGTAGATCAGGCTTGTCAAGCTGATGGGACGGTAATTTCCAGGGTCGGTGGAGGCACCACCTTTGTGAAGTGGGACCACAGTTGCCGTACGCCACTCCTTGGGTACATATCCTGAGGTGAGGCTAAGATTAAACAGCTGACCTAACTGTGGGTTTAATTCCTCATTGAGTTCGTGGAGCACACAACTGGGGACACCATCTGGTCCCATGGATGCTGTGTTTTTTGCCTTGGAGAGAGCAGTTCTCACCTGAGCGTTAGAGATGTTTGGGGGGCTACAATCCTCTGGTATAGATATCTCACCTTTTGGGGGGCGGGCGGGTTTGCACTGAACCTGTCAGCCAGTATGTTGGCAATGTCTGTAGGTTCAGTAATTTTTACATCATTTTGAACTAATTCTGAGCATATCTGGGAGTTTCCTCCCAGGTTTCTAACATAGCTAAAGAAGGCCTTATGATTGTCTTTTGAGTCCTTAGCGACTTTTCTCTCAAAATTTGCCTTGGATGATTTTATGAGAGATCTTAGTTTTTTTACTTATAATGATCAAAGGTGTCTTCCCTTTTAAGGATTTTGCTCTATCTTGTAGTAGCTTCCTCCTTTTGTTGTAGAGCTTGTTTATGGCTGGGGTCCACCAGACTGGACGCTTGCCTTTGGTACAAAGAGTCTTTGTTTTGTTTGGGATTGCCTGATCCATGCAGTCCTGTAGGTGCTGGTAGAAGGCATTTGTAAGTGATTCAACGGCTTGAGTAATGGTTTCCGCGAGCTCGGGGCCTTAAAAGAGACCACACTAGTCTTTAGAAGTGTGAAGTCGGCTTTTGAGAAGTTCTTCACTGTGGTCTTTTTTATCTCAGGTGGGGGCAGGATGTGGACTTCCAGTGAGATTAGTTTATGATCTGATCTCACCAGTGAGGGGTATACTTCCGGTGTTGAACATTGTGACCCCATGTTCGTGATGATGAGATCTAGTATGTTTTCTCCTCTTGTGGGGATGGTGACTAGTTGTTCCATGGCATTTGAGTTTATGAACTCTAGGAACCTTTGGGCTAGAGTGTTGGGGCTTGAGTAGTGATCCCAGTCTATATTCGGGTAGTTGAAGTCACCTAGTATGATGGTGTTTGGAGATACATTTATCCCCTCCAGTGTTTTCAGGAAAGCTATGTGAGGTTCCTGAGATTGAGAGGGTGGCCTGTAACATGCTACAAATTGCAGAGCAGTCTTGCCTATGGTTAATTGCATCTGGATGGTCTCCGATGCATCGTGCGTTGCCACCAACCTTGAGGTGTGGGTGTCCTTGATGAATATAGACACCCCCCTTCTTTCTTGGTGTTGTCTGGATTTTGGGGCCGGAACGCATGATATGAGGTAAAACCTGATAGTGCCGGGGTGCTCTCAGGAGCCTTGAAACAGGTTTCAGTCACAGCA
Source organism: Protopterus annectens (assembly GCF_019279795.1). NCBI lineage: Eukaryota > Metazoa > Chordata > Ceratodontiformes > Protopteridae > Protopterus > Protopterus annectens. Next base: position 738,921,698 of record NC_056728.1, read on the forward strand.
CAGACATCAATGTTCTCCATACTGAGAAGGGCCTCGAGTGCGTGCATCTTGAGGTTGAGATTACTGGCATTGAGCAGCATTACCCTTAGTTTTTTTCCTTTTTTGTGTTCTAGGGTGGTAGGTTTAGAATTTGAGCCTTGCCTAAAAAGGCACTATGGGGGTGGCAAGAGCCTTTGCCAATATCCAGAATCCCAGGGGTGACAGGTGCAAGCTGTCCCTTGCGAAGCAGCGTGGCTTGTCCAGCATGTCACCCCAGGCAGACAGACACTGGATCCCCTTTGAATGACACCAGAGTTTAAGCCAATTATTAAAGCTGATCATCTTGTCTCTGCATTGTGGCATCATTCTTGGTGAAGGTAGGATACTGCTCAAGGTCAGGGTCATACCTGCCTGGGCTACATAATCAGAGAGCTCCTCTATGTCTCTTTTTATGTAGTCCAAGGAGGTACGTCTCAGGTCGTTCACACCAGCGTGGACAATGACAGAGTCATACTTGTACCTGCTGTTGAGAGACCTGAGTGCTTGCGTTATGTGGTGGATTCTAGCACCCGACAGGCAGCTTACTGTGACCTTCTCCTTACTCAATCTGGTGAGCGGGACGTCAGTGTGTCTGACTATGGAGTCACCAATGACGAGTGTGTCTGGCATTGTGTTTGGCCTTAAGGGCTGTGACTGTTTGGCACACTGACTATGTGGTCTATGTGTTGCATGTGTTGTGTCCTGAGGTGGCAGTTGTTTGGGTGTCTGCTTTGGCGGCCTCTGCTGTTTTGGTAGATTTTTGATCAGAGCCTCCAAGTATGTCTTTGTGCATTTATGTGTATGATTTGAAGTTGTGATAGTACTATGTGAGACTGGGTTTGTGGTGTGTGTGGTTACCTTCTCCTCCTGTCTGGTCTTGCCAGTCCTATGTTGAGAGAGCTCAGCCTCCAGTTTGGCTATATAGTTGCATCTCTCGCATGTATTTGTGTTTTGTGGGAGAAGGAGAGAGTTGTCTGTGTACATGAGACAATTGTAACATTGCCTCAATATTCCCAGATTCACCAGCTGAGCAGGAGAGGACACTAGCAACTGATCCCTCGACATGCTAGAAGGAATAGACAAAAACTTTAAAAAGACTCCGGGGAATGTGGGTGATCGAAAAGGGGTTTTAGGCTTGTGGGGTACTATGTATAATAAAAGTGCTATATCAAGGTAATAAAATACTTTAGGAGCAAGTGCTAGGCTTTACAGATGGAGAATAGTCTACTTAAGAATCAAGTAGAGCTGAACTTTTTAGATATAGAATACGCTGGTTTTATCAGCAGTACAGTTCAAGGAAGGCTGCTTTAAGGGAAAATTTGAAGAGTGGACTTTAGGTAGCCCGAATAGTTTAACCTTGATTAACCGCTGCTGCCCTTGTGTGCTCCTGCGGCAACTCCACGCTAAATCGCGCTAAAGCGTGCTTTATAGCAGGGGGCTGGAAAAGACAGGAAATGACCCAAAATGGCCAATAAACTACAAGTTACTGCCTTAAACCACTCCTCTGAGGACAAACAGGCAGCTCAGTACTCCCCACTCTCACTGGTGAGTAAAGAAACTTCCCCCTGACCAAACAAGGAAAATGGAGAAACACAGGAACCAAGACAAAGCCCAGGGATCAGCAAAATCTGATCACTGGAACAAACTATTAGGAAAGTATGGAAAACAAGAGTATTTTTTGTTTTTTTCAAGTTTTTTTTCAGATAGGCAGAAAATACAGTAAATGCTGTGTTTTTCGATTAATTGCTATCAAAAGCTAGTACACTTGAGTGTATTAGCCTGTTGTTTAACTTTTAAGCAAAACTTAAACAAGGAAGTGCAACAAACAATTCAAGCTATTAAAACAGGTAATAACTGAATAAAACAGGCAGAAATAGTCGTTGAAAGGCTCAAAAAGTCGAAAATGCAGAAAAAAAATACTTAGAATCTGGAAAGTTTGTCTTTTCTGGTCTCTGCTGCTCTAGGAACTCTGCTGGATACCACGAGGAGCTGTGCTGAGTTCTCTACAGCCAGAAAAGCCCGCCAAAGCGTGCTTTATAGCAGGGAGCTGGAAAAGACAGGAAATTACCCAAAATGGCCAATAAACTACAAGTTACTGCCTTAAACCACTCCTCTGAGGACAAACAGGCAGCTCAGTACTCCCCACTCTCACTGGTGAGTAAAGAAACTTCCCCTGACCAAACAAGGAAAATGGAGAAACACAGGAACCAAGACAAAGCCCAGGGATCAGCAAAATCTGATCACTGGAACAAACTATTAGGAAAGTATGGAAAACAAGAGTATTTTTTTGTTTGTTTTTTTCAAGTTTTTTTTCAGATAGGCAGAAAATACAATAAATGCTGTGTTTTTCGATTAATTGCTATCAAAAGCTAGTACACTTGAGTGTATTAGCCTGTTGTTTAACTTTTAAGCAAAACTTAAACAAGGAAGTGCAACAAACAATTCAAGCTATTAAAAACAGTAAAAACAGGTAATAACTGAATAAAACAGGCAGAAATAGTCGTCGAAAGGCTCAAAAAGTCGAAAATGCAGAAAAAATACTTAGAATCTGGAAAGTTTGTCTTTTCTGGTCTCTGCTGCTCTAGGAACTCTGCTGGATACCACAAGGAGCTGTGCTGAGTTCTCTGCAGCCAGAAAAGCCCGCCAAAGCGTGCTTTATAGCAGGGGGCTGGAAATGACCCAAAATGGCCAATAAACTACAAGTTACTGCCTTAAACCACTCCTCTGAGGACAAACAGGCAGCTCAGTACTCCCCACTCTCACTGGTGAGTAAAGAAACTTCCCCCTGACCAAACAAGGAAAATGGAGAAACACAGGAACCAAGACAAAGCCCAGGGATCAGCAAAATCTGATCACTGGAACAAACTATTAGGAAAGTATGGAAAACAAGAGTATTTTTTTGTTTTTTTCAAGTTTTTTTTCAGATAGGCAGAAAATACAATAAATGCTGTGTTTTTCGATTAATTGCTATCAAAAGCTAGTACACTTGAGTGTATTAGCCTGTTGTTTAACTTTTAAGCAAAACTTAAACAAGGAAGTGCAACAAACAATTCAAGCTATTAAAAACAGTAAAACAGGTAATAACTGAATAAAACAGGCAGAAATAGTCGTCGAAAGGCTCAAAAAGTCGAAAATGCAGAAAAAAATACTTAGAATCTGGAAAGTTTGTCTTTTCTGGTCTCTGCTGCTCTAGGAACTCTGCTGGATACCACAAGGAGCTGTGCTGAGTTCTCTACAGCCAGAAAAGCCCGCCAAAGCGTGCTTTATAGCAGGGGGCTGGAAAAGACAGGAAATGACCCAAAATGGCCAATAAACTACAAGTTACTGCCTTAAACCACTCCTCTGAGGACAAACAGGCAGCTCAGTACTCCCCACTCTCACTGGTGAGTAAAGAAACTTCCCCCTGACCAAACAAGGAAAATGGAGAAACACAGGAACCAAGACAAAGCCCAGGGATCAGCAAAATCTGATCACTGGAACAAACTATTAGGAAAGTATGGAAAACAAGAGTATTTTTTTGTTTTTTCAAGTTTTTTTGCAGATAGGCAGAAAATACAATAAATGCTGTGTTTTTCGATTAATTGCTATCAAAAGCTAGTACACTTGAGTGTATTAGCCTGTTGTTTAACTTTTAAGCAAAACTTAAACAAGGAAGTGCAACAAACAATTCAAGCTATTAAAAACAGTAAAAACAGGTAATAACTGAATAAAACAGGCAGAAATAGTCGTTGAAAGGCACAAAAGTTGAAAATGCAGAAAAAATACTTAGAATCTGGAAAGTTTGTCTTTTCTGGTCTCTGCTGCTCTAGGAACTCTGCTGGATACCACGAGGAGCTGTGCTGAGTTCTCTACAGCCAGAAAAGCCCGCCAAAGCGTGCTTTATAGCAGGGGCTGGAAAAGACAGGAAATGACCCAAAATGGCCAATAAACTACAAGTTACTGCCTTAAACCACTCCTCTGAGGACAAACAGGCAGCTCAGTACTCCCCACTCTCACTGGTGAGTAAAGAAACTTCCCGCTGACCAAACAAGGAAAATGGAGAAACACAGGAACCAAGACAAAGCCCAGGGATCAGCAAAATCTGATCACTGGAACAAACTATTAGGAAAGTATGGAAAACAAGAGTATTTTTTTTTTTTTTTTACAGATAGGCAGAAAATACAATAAATGCTGTGTTTTTCGATTAATTGCTATCAAAAGCTAGTACACTTGAGTGTATTAGCCTGTTGTTTAACTTTTAAGCAAAACTTAAACAAGGAAGTGCAACAAACAATTCAAGCTATTAAAAACAGTAAAAACAGGTAATAACTGAATAAAACAGGCAGAAATAGTCGTTGAAAGACTCAAAAAGTTGAAAATGCAGAAAAAAATACTTAGAATCTGGAAAGTTTGTCTTTTCTGGTCTCTGCTGCTCTAGGAACTCTGCTGGATACCACGAGGAGCTGTGCTGAGTTCTCTACAGCCAGAAAAGCCCACCAAAGCGTGCTTTATAGCAGGGGGCTGGAAAAGACAGGAAATGACCCAAAATGGCCAATAAACTACAAGTTACTGCCTTAAACCACTCCTCTGAGGACAAACAGGCAGCTCAGTACTCCCCACTCTCACTGGTGAGTAAAGAAACTTCCCCCTGACCAAACAAGGAAAATGGAGAAACACAGGAACCAAGACAAAGCCCAGGGATCAGCAAAATCTGATCACTGGAACAAACTATTAGGAAAGTATGGAAAACAAGAGTATTTTTTTGTTTTTTTCAAGTTTTTTCAGATAGGCAGAAAATACAATAAATGCTGTGTTTTTCGATTAATTGCTATCAAAAGCTAGTACACTTGAGTGTATTAGCCTGTTGTTTAACTTTTAAGCAAAACTTAAACAAGGAAGTGCAACAAACAATTCAAGCTCTTAAAAACAGTAAAACAGGTAATAACTGAATAAAACAGGCAGAAATAGTCGTTGAAAGGCTCAAAAGTCGAAAATGCAGAAATAATACTTAGAATCTGGAAAGTTTGTCTTTTCTGGTCTCTGCTGCTCTAGGAACTCTGCTGGATACCACGAGGAGCTGTGCTGAGTTCTCTACAGCCAGAAAAGCCCACCAAAGCGTGCTTTATAGCAGGGGCTGGAAAAGACAGGAAATGACCCAAAATGGCCAATAAACTACAAGTTACTGCCTTAAACCACTCCTCTGAGGACAAACAGGCAGCTCAGTACTCCCCACTCTCACTGGTGAGTAAAGAAACTTCCCCTGACCAAACAAGGAAAATGGAGAAACACAGGAACCAAGACAAAGCCCAGGGATCAGCAAAATCTGATCACTGGAACAAACTATTAGGAAAGTATGGAAAACAAGAGTATTTTTTTTTTGTTTTTTTTCAGATAGGCAGAAAATACAATAAATGCTGTGTTTTTCGATTAATTGCTATCAAAAGCTAGTACACTTGAGTGTATTAGCCTGTTGTTTAACTTTTAAGCAAAACTTAAACAAGGAAGTGCAACAAACAATTCAAGCTATTAAAAACAGTAAAAACAGGTAATAACTGAATAAAACAGGCAGAAATAGTCGTTGAAAGGCTCAAAAAGTCAAAAATACAGAAAAAAAATACTTAGAATCTGGAAAGGTTGTCTTTTCTGGTCTCTGCTGCTCTAGGAACTCTGCTGGATACCACGAGGAGCTGTGCTGAGTTCTCTACAGCCAGAAAAGCCCGCCAAAGCGTGCTTTATAGCAGGGGGCTGGAAAAGACAGGAAATGACCCAAAATGGCCAATAAACTACAAGTTACTGCCTTAAACCACTCCTCTGAGGACAAACAGGCAGCTCAGTACTCCCCACTCTCACTGGTGAGTAAAGAAACTTCCCCCTGACCAAACAAGGAAAATGGAGAAACACAGGAACCAAGACAAAGCCCAGGGATCAGCAAAATCTGATCACTGGAACAAACTATTAGGAAAGTATGGAAAACAAGAGTATTTTTTTGTTTTTTCAAGTTTTTTCAGATAGGCAGAAAATACAATAAATGCTGTGTTTTTCGATTAATTGCTATCAAAAGCTAGTACACTTGAGTGTATTAGCCTGTTGTTTAACTTTTAAGCAAAACTTAAACAAGGAAGTGCAACAAACAATTCAAGCTATTAAAAACAGTAAAACCGGTAATAACTGAATAAAACAGGCAGAAATAGTCATTGAAAGGCTTAAAAAGTTGAAAATGCAGTAAAAAATACTTAGAATCTGGAAAGTTTGTCTTTTCTGGTCTCTGCTGCTCTAGGAACTCTGCTGGATACCACGAGGAGCTGTGCTGAGTTCTCTACAGCCAGAAAAGCCCGCCAAAGCGTGCTTTATAGCAGGGGGCTGGAAAAGACAGGAAATGACCCAAAATGGCCAATAAACTACAAGTTGCTGCCTTAAACCACTCCTCTGAGGACAAACAAGCAGCTCAGTACTCCCCACTCTCACTGGTGAGTAAAGAAACTTCCCCCTGACCATACAAGGAAAATGGAGAAACACAGGAACCAAGACAAAGCCCAGGGATCAGCAAAATCTGATCACTGGAACAAACTATTAGGAAAGTATGGAAAACAAGAGTATTTTTTTTGTTTTTTTCAAGTTTTTTTTCAGATAGGCAGAAAATACAATAAATGCTGTGTTTTTTGATTAATTGCTATCAAAAGCTAGTACACTTGAGTGTATTAGCCTGTTGTTTAACTTTTAAGCAAAACTTAAACAAGGAAGTGCAACAAACAATTCAAGCTATTAAAAACAGTAAAAACAGGTAATAACTGAATAAAACAGGCAGAAATAGTCGTCGAAAGGCTCAAAAAGTTGAAAATGCAGAAAAAAATACTTAGAATCTGGAAAGGTTGTCTTTTCTGGTCTCTGCTGCTCTAGGAACTCTGCTGGATACCACGAGGAGCTGTGCTGAGTTCTCTACAGCCAGAAAAGCCTGCCAAAGCGTGCTTTATAGCAGGGGGCTGGAAAAGACAGGAAATGACCCAAAATGGCCAATAAACTACAAGTTACTGCCTTAAACCACTCCTCTGAGGACAAACAGGCAGCTCAGTACTCCCCACTCTCACTGGTGAGTAAAGAAACTTCCCCTGACCAAACAAGGAAAATGGAGAAACACAGGAACCAAGACAAAGCCCAGGGATCAGCAAAATCTGATCACTGGAACAAACTATTAGGAAAGTATGGAAAACAAGAGTATTTTTTTTTTTCAAGTTTTTTCAGATAGGCAGAAAATACAATAAATGCTGTGTTTTTCGATTAATTGCTATCAAAAGCTAGTACACTTGAGTGTATTAGCCTGTTGTTTAACTTTTAAGCAAAACTTAAACAAGGAAGTGCAACAAACAATTCAAGCTATTAAAAACAGTAAAAACAGGTAATAACTTAATAAAACAGGCAGAAATAGTCGTCAAAAGGCTCAAAAAGTCAAAAATGCAGAAAAAAATACTTAGAATCTGGAAAGTTTATCTTTTCTGCTCTCTGCTGCTCTAGGAACTCTGCTGGATACCACGAGGAGCTGTGCTGAGTTCTCTACAGCCAGAAAAGCCTGCCAAAGCGTGCTTTGTAGCAGGGGGCTGGAAAAGACAGGAAATGACCCAAAATAGCCAATAAACTATAAGTTACTGCCTTAAACCACTCCTCTGAGGACAAACAGGCAGCTCAGTACTCCCCACTCTCACTATCTATCTATATTATTGGTGTTATCACTGAACATGTAATAATCACGTCTCATAACAATCATTAATCCCTATCATAACAACTCCACCCGATTTTTGTTAGACTGTCTGTTACAATGAAAACATTTGTACCCTGACAGAACTGACTTCCAACTATTGTTCTTTAACCATGTTTCACAAATAATAACATCAGTCATTTGCAAATGTAGCAAATTTTCAAAAAAAATTAGTAATGTTTCTAACACTGACAACCATGGTTACAGCAAATGGCATCTGTGAACTGTTAGACTTCTGATCTGGCAAAAATCCTATCTTGTGTTAGTGAAATATTGCAATATATATGCAGCAAAATTTCTTTTTCCTCGTGATGGCAAGTTCACACCATCCTGTCTAATTGTATGTGTGCCCAAAATCAGGCTTGGATGCTCAACAAATTTCCACTTTTTAAAATGGGCCATTTTTTTCTTATAGGCATTACCTTCCATAATACTCTCATTTATACTGGCCTGACTCTCCTTTATCTATATGATTTGTGAAAAATATGTCCTAACACCTGTGCAAGCTATACAGTTAGAAAGTCCTTGCAGATGAGATAATTTGTACCAACATTAATAAAAACAACTCCATAATTCCATACGTTAAGACACTAAGGCTTTTCTCACATCCTGTATTTTTGCACCTCATAAACATCATTATCTTCTCTACAAAATATCATTTCTTCTAACAATTGGATCTCTAATTATTAATATATTATTTCTGACCAGATCTGAAGAATATCCAACTTCTAATTCAACATCTACTCAATCAAATGCTACAAAGGAATGATCTTCACCACCATTAGTCGTATTAATTCCACTGCTTTTGTTGCTTATTACATTTGTGAGAATAGAATTCTCATCTAGTTAGCCTTATACTGCAACAGCGTGAGCCATGATGTCAACTTTTGTCTTTCTCCTCTGTTTTAATAGCAATGTTCTTCAGTCTCTGCAAGTCCAGTTTTGATTTCTTCTTTTCTACCTGCCCTTTGTCTGTGTTTGTTACTTTCTCTGTTGGAGAAATGATGACTTTTTGCAGACTTAATATTTTCTGATTGATCAATGTTATCACTTCCTTATAATCTGTGTGTTAGTAACAAATCAGTGACCTTCTTTACTATATATTTTCTTTGCATTACAGACACTGATCAGTTTCTTTGTTCTTCCTTATTTGTTGTGACTTTCCTCTTTCTTTCTTTCTTTCTTTCTTTCTTTCTTTCTTTCTTTCTTTCTTTCTTTCTTTCTTTCTTTTTCTTTCACATGAACTGAATCTTTAGATTGCTGAATACTTGTATCCTGAATTCCAAAGTTAGCATTAGTACTGCCATGCTTAATAGGGGCTGTGTGATCTTTACTGACAATAGACACTTCCTTTCCTAAATGTGTACAATTTGTACATTGCCTAATATTATTTTTGACAACAACCAAGCCATTAACAATATGTAACCACAGTTTTCCAAGGTGTGCCAGTTGTAGAAGTACAATCATCATCAGTAAGTCTAGATTTACTTCTTATAATGGTAAGCAAATCATCCAACTCTTGACATGAGGAACACAGATCACCATTGTTATCAGGAGTTACCTTTAAATATACATATCATTATATTGGCTATTACTGATGTTAAAGAATGGTTTAAATTACTGATTCCTTTTCAGATTTCTAAGCATTTGTTAACACATTTTAATTGGGAAGACATACATTTCATTGTAATGTATAATTGTTTTTTATGGGAATTTTGAAATCTGTAATAGAAATTCAATAAAAATTTTGTTTAGACCAGAGTGAATTGGTTTAGATTCAACATATAAGATCCTATGCATTATAGAATTTTAGGAGAAGTGGATTATCAAATGATAATAACATCCCTGATCTAATAAACTATGTAAAATCACTTATAAAAATAAAACACAGTCTATTCTTTCTGAGCTATATAAGATTTTTATACAAAAAAATGAAAAAATATGTGATAATGTATGGAAACACTTGTTACAAGACATTACTGATGTTTATCCTATAATGATAAACCACTAATGTTAAAATCAGTAGACAGTGCTTGTCTGGTTCATTCATGGAAGACAGTGACATGGAGATTTTTAAACAGTTATTTTTATATGCCAAATATTTTAACATAAATATATATAACTAATACATTTTGTTGTTGGAGATATAAAAATTGTAAAGCAGATTGGACTTACATTATGTATGATTGCTTTTGTTTAGTAGCTTATTGGCAAAAAATTAATAATTTCTTACAAGCAATATAGACTGACAAATTCTCACTTTCAAAAAATTTCATTCTTTTCAATACCAAAAAACTGTGAAAAAAGACCAATAGTACTTTTTGTGGACTATATTAGCTTTTGTAAGAAAGACCATTACAAGAAAATTGAAATCAGATACCTCTTCACAACCTGAACAGTTAAATCTCATTATTTTGAACAGTGTCTATTAGGAATTTGATGTTAAAAAACAAAGATTGCCAACATTAGTTGTCTCCACCTGCTGGACAAAAATTCAACAATTACTCTGCATGCAAATGTATTTATTTTATGTATTAATATTTAAATTCTATTTAGTATCAGCTTGTCTTAAATGGGTTATTAACTATCTACATGGCATGCATATTGTGTATATAGTATGAACAGTTAATAGGTATTTAATTTAGATTTAATATATGAACATGTCTATATATATATATATATATATATATATATATATATATATATATATGTTAACATGCTTTGAAATTTTAATGTAATTAATGTTTTATTAATAAAAAATATTGAATTAAAAGAAAATGATACCCACCCCATAGATGTATGTGTCTGTCACTCTAGAAGCACACAAAAGTCTCTCAGTGCCATACCTAATGGCTAATTCCCTCCCTCCTTGCAAGACATTCAGGAAAGAATGAACACATGAATCTGTAAAGCTAAAAGCCTTGGATATGGTGTCACACAACAAACCCCTAGCCATCCTCTCTGCAATAAACTTTTCCCAACCCACTCTTGCTTGGTTCCAAGCCTATCTGACTGGACACAAGCAAGCAGTACATTGGCAAGGTGATCTATCATCCCTCCTTCCCTTGACCATAGGTATTCCCCAAGGTTCCATATTAGGTCCCCTGCAATTCTCACTATGCACTAACAACCTTCATACCTCAGTCCCATAAGCATCCATTATTCAGTACGATGACAATGCCACAGTGATTTGTGCTGCCCCTTCTATACAAGAGCTTCAATCACTGACACAAAACTCCTTTCTAGCAGTTGAAATCTGGCTAACAAATTCCCATCTAATCCTGAACCCCAACAAAACAAAATGTATGCTATTCCACCCTTCTAAATTTACTACCTGCCCAACATTGAATCTACAAACAAAACCATCATCACTCCCACTGCTCATACTAAGCTACAAGGGGATGAAATAGACAATAACAGGATGTTTGACATCCACATATCTCAATCCATACAAAAAGTGCTCAAACAACTAGGTACACTGTACAGGAATAAACTATACTTCAAAACAACTCAAAAGCCACAATAGCTCAAACACATTTGATCTCAACCTTGATGTATGCATCACCCATACTCACCAACCTTAGAAAAACTGGCCTTGCAAAACTTCAGATATGCTATAATAAAATTGCTAAATTTGCTACCAGCTCAAACTCTAGGACCCATCACTGTAATGCCCTTAGGCAGCTAAACTGGCTCGAGCTTTCCCATCTTGTTCTTTATTATCAGCTAACCATGGCCCAGAAAATACTGTGTCAGAAAGCGAAAACACGTGCCCTGCAAAACCTACTACAACCTTAGTCTTGTTCCAGATCCTTACGATCCAACAATAAATGCCTGATAACAGTTACCATGCTAAAAATCAGGCTGGAGAATCCCTCTTCTCCAACTCTGTAGCTAAAATCTGTTATGCATTACGTCCCAACATTACATCCACCACAAACTCACCACATTTCAAACTGTTACTAAAAACTCATCTGTCCAAGAAATGGACATGTCCATGTATGCCCCTGACTAGACAGCTTGTTCCTCATACTGCTCCCATACTGTATTAGTCAAATTAAATGTACTTTTTGTATAGATTTATTTTATCTTGCTGTATTCAACTGTATTTGTCATATATTGTGCTTGAATCTTTGTTGATATTGCTTATTTTAAATGGAGCTTTTCTCCCCGGGCCTACACTGAAAAAGGACTTGTGTCCAGTCGGACTTTCCTGGTAAGCAAATGTAAAATAAAACAAAAGTAAATCAACCTTTGCACAATACTGAGGAACTAATGATGACATCCAGTTGTACCGCACTAGTTTGCATTGTCATTGACATTTCTTTGTGTCATTTAATGTCAGCAGTAATCACACTAACCAACTTATGTGTAGTTGCTGAACTCTTTGTAGGAGCTGTCTTGAGATACACTTACAAGGGACAGTGTCTGAATTTATAATTTAAAATAAGGGGACTTTGGGGAGATCTCCCCTGTACTCTTTATTGCATAAGGTAAGAGGGGTAAGAGCAAACCTAGAATGTGCATTTGGGATGCTAAAGACTCACAGAATATATTGCTAGTGGAATACTGTCAGCAAGCATAATTTCAAAATATTTTTCATAATAAGTACTTATACATCCCACCACATCAAGTAAACCCTCCTATGTAGACATGGATTTGTAAACCAGAGAAAGAAACAAAAGCCTTTCTATATGGGCCTCCTCAGAAAAGGTGTCTCACACCCAATTGAACTTTCCCAATAAATGGAAAAGTACAGTTGTGTACACTTGCCAGAAATGTAGATGTTCGAGTGTATTCACTGTTGCAGTCATCACCTGTGGATTATCCCTGTTGTGGTAGCCCTCAGCCAGCCCGGATACCTGAGTTAATGTTTCTCTGCATTGGCTGCTGTCGCTTGTTGACTGACTGCAGGTCGTCAGTGCTTTATAGCAGTTGACGCCATTACATCAGTTTTTCTTGCCATAACCAGTCAGAAGCCCAAGGAAATATGGTAAAGGGGTCCTGGTGGTTAAAAGCCACCATAAGAAGCTTATGTCTCCCTAAGGAAAGAGGATATAAGGGGAAGGAGGGGGGAAACCAGGACTGCAACAGTGAATACACTGAAACATCTACATTTATGGTAAGTATACACAACTGTACTATGTTCTTCGTGTTTCACTGTTGCAGTCATCACCTGTAGGAGGATTTCCAAAGCTGAAGAGAGGGGTGGAAGATAGTTAGAGACCTAGGTATGGGTAAGCATGCCCTGCAGAATTGCAGAGCCAAACTCTGCCCTAGCCTTAGAGAAAATAGGTAGGTGGTAATGCTTTGTAAAGGTATTGGCAGAGGTCCAGGTAGCAGCTTCTAAGATGTCCATGGTGGGAACTCCTCTGAGGAATGCTGTGGAAGTGGAAGCTCCCTAGTGGAATCGGTATGAATAGACTTAGGGGGGTAGTTTCTCATATAATCTGTAGCAGAAATGGATACAGTGTGATATCCATTTTGAAATGGTTTGCTTGGAAATGGGCTTCCCCTCTGCTCCTGGGGCAAAGCTGACAAGAAGTTGGTCTGTTTTCCTGAAGGGTTTAGTATGGTCCAGGTAGAATCTGAGTTGTCTGTGCACATCTAGTGAGTGCATAATTCTTTCCCCCTTGTTTTGAGGGTTAGTGAAGAATGTGGGTAGATATATGGCCTGGTTGAGAGTCACATTAGATACTACCTTGGGCATAAAAGAGGGGTTATTCCTCAGGGAGACCCTGTCTGCATGGAAAATTATGAAGGGCTCAATGGCCATCAGTGCCTGAAGTTCTGAAACCCTTCTGGCTGAGGTGATAGCTAGAAGGAAAGCAGTCTTCCAGGAGAGGTATTTCAGTTCTGCTGAAGCAGCAGGTTCAAAGGGTGGTAAGGTTAGTTTTTCCAAAACATAATTCAGGTCCCAGGCTGCCATTGGTAGCCTTCTAGGAGGTCTGATATTAGAAGCCCCTCTGAGGAATTGTTTAATCAAAGGATGTGAGAACAGGGGCCGGTCTGTATCAAAATGAGCTGAAATGGCTGAGGCATGGACTTTAATAGAAGAGAAGGAGAGGCCACTATTGAGTAACTTGTGTAGATAGTCCAGGGAGGGATGGGAAGATTGTGACGTACTGGCCCCCTCTGGACTGGCTCCAGGAGCAGAATCTTTTCCATTTCCCTGCATAATATTTTCTGGTTCTGGGCCGTCTGGCCTCTGTGATAATGTCTAGGACCTGTTTGCTTAACAAGGGCCCCTTGTTTGCTTTTAGAGTATTAGCCATGCTGACAGTTTGAGAGTCTGCAAGTCTGGGTGTAGCATTCCCCCCACACCTGAGTCAAGAGGTCTGAGATTAGGGGAAGCTGCCTGGGAGGCTGTAATTTCAGGCTGCACAGTAAGGGGTACCAATGCTGTCTGGGCCAATCTGGAGCAATGAGGATGGCCTTTGGTTTCTCCTCCCTTAGCTTGATCAGTACCTTGGGAATATGCATCAGAGGAGGGAATGCATACACAAAGAGGAAGTTCCAGGGGAAGGTCAAGGCATCCACCTTCCATGCTAGATGGTGATACTCCCTGGTACAGAATTTTTTTAACTGGTGGTTGAGGTGCAAAGCAAAGAGATCCACCTCCGGAGTTCCCCACTCCTGAGTGACTTAAAAAAAGATTTTTCTGTGGAGCTGCCATTCATGTGGGTCCAGTAAGTTTCTGCTTAAGTGGTCTGACAGGGTGTTGTTGATCCCTGTTAGTTATTGGGCTATTAGGTGCAATCCCATAGAGGAGGCTGTGAGCTAGAGGTTCGTGGCTAGCCTGCACAGAAGTTAAGATTGGATCCCTCCATATTTTTTGATGTATCACATTAGAGTGGTGTTGTCTGTTTTGATAAGGAGAACCCCTGGCCTGAAATGGGGTTTGAAGCTGTCCGAACCTTTTGTACTGCCATCATTTCCTTTTGGTTGATGTGTAAGGGAAGGTGCTGGGCATCCCAAAGACCTTTGTTGCACCTGCCTGCTAGGTGAATACCCCAAGCAATGTCTGATGCATTGGTGTTGATGGTGTGCCTGATAGGGCAGAGAATGAAGGGAAGACCCTTGTTCTTGGCACAAGCCCCTGCCCACCAGAGAAACTCGGCCCTTATACAGGGGATCAGAGGGAGAGAGGTGTCTAGGACTGAGAGTGCTGACACCAAAGTTTCTTTAGATACCACTGAAGTTTTCTCATGTGAAGCCTGGCCAGAGGTATTAGAAGGATGCAAGATGTCATGTATCCCAAAGCTTGCAGGAACTTCCTTGCTTTGAGGTGACTTCTGGAAGCCAGTTGGGTAAAGTAGAGAGGCAGGAAGCTCTGCTTTTCTGGGGATAGGAAGGCCATTTGGGATGCTGTGTCCAGCAGTGCACCCAAGAAGATGATCCTCCTGGAGTGTGTTTGCTTTGATTTATTCTCATTGATGGTGAACCCAAAGGAAGTTAGGAGGGTTTTGACAAAGAGGATGTCCTGGAGTAGATTTTCTTTGCACTCTGCCTGAATGAGGCAGTCATCCAGATAAGGGTAAATCTGTATATTTCTCTGTCTGCAAATGCTATGGCTGGGGCTAAGCATTTGGTGAATACCCTGAGAGCAGTAGATAAGCCAAAGGGTAGCGCAGAGAACTGAAAGTGTTGTGAGTCTGCTCTGAAGCGCAGGAATTTCCTGCAGGATTCCCTTATGGGGATGTGGAGGTGGGCATCTTTTAGGTCTAGGGTAACTAACCAGGCATTTTTTGTCAGCATAGGCAGCAGCTGCTGCAAAGTTAGCATTCTGAATTTGGGGACCACCAGGGAGGTATTCAGAATGGATGGATCCAGAATAGGGCGCAAGTGACCTCTTTTCTGGGAACAAGGAATAGTCTCGAATAAAAGCCTTTGCCTGTTTTATCTGCAGGAACAGGTTCTATTGCCCCCTGGGATATGAGAATTTGGACTTGTTTCAATGCCTCTGCCCACTGATTTGGGGGTAAGTCTGGGTACCCTCTTGCAATTGGGAGTTCGTTGAAAGAGAATTTGTATCCCTGAAAAATTATCTTTAAGACCCACTGGTTCTTTGTTACAGAAAGCCAATTTTCTTTGTAGAGTGAGAGCCTTCCTCCTAGCTTTTGGTGAGTGAAAGTAGGACGAGGGGGGCGAGAGAATCACTGAGAGTTTTTGCCATAGAAGGATGGCTTAGCACCCCCTGCCTTTGGGGTGGAAGTGGTCCACTGTTTGGTTCTTTGCTGTCCCTGGGATAGGGGCCTGGGTGTTCTATCCCTGTGGGGCTTACCTTGCCCCTGTCTGCTAGGTGCAGGATAGGACCAATCCTTAGAGGGTAAATTCCTTCTGCACCTAGGAGGTTGTACTTGAAAGAAATATTTTACTGTTTGCATAGATTTTGCTTTGTCTTCCATCTTTTTAAGCACCTCTTCTGCTTTTACTCCAAACAAGTGGTCCTCATCCAAGGGTGTGTCGATTAATTTAGACTTGACATGATCAGGGAGATGTTGTTCCTTCAACCATGCCTGTCTCCTAATGACAGATCCTGACACTGCTGCCCTGCTTGAGGCTTCTAGGGCATCATATCTATAGTGCAATGAGTGTTTGGCCACTTGACAAGTAGAGTGCAAAAAATCTGCTAACTCTTTCAAATTGGCACAGTCAGGAAAGGTAGAAATCTTTTGCTTTAATAGCTCCAAAGTGTGTTGTTGATATTTTAACATATGGAATTGACAGCTGAGTGCTCTGATAGCTAAGGTTGCAGAGGTGTATACTTTTTTATCACATCTGTCCAGAGCTCTGGAATTCTTGTCAGAAGGAATAGGATTCTTTGCAGAAATAGCCTTAGTTCCTTTAGGTCCCTATGTAATGACCTCCGGGTCTGCAGCAGGATTTCTGTACAGGTATTTATGAGAATCTGGTACTCTGTAATATCTGTCAGGTTTACTGGGAGCAGGTGGGAGGGCATCGGGCATGGAAAACATCATCCACCACTTCTAAGATAGGGGGATGGCCAGGGGTCTGTGCTGGGGCAGGTCTAGAAACTCTCTTAGTCTTTTCTTAGACTGAGCGAAGTCCTGAGATTCCCAGTGGAAATGTTCTCTGAGGGTGTAAAGGGTTTCCCCAAAGGAAAGGTCTTCTGGTGAGGAGGCAGAAGGAATAAATTTCTTTGCATCTGAATCCTCATAAGCAGTCAGAGGTTGTTGTTCCTCTTCAAAATCTGAATAATCAGACTCCTCAGAATCCTGTTCTGTCAGTATTTCAGAAGAAGGTTGTCCTTTCCTTTTAGAAGTTGTGGCCTGAGAACCCCTGATAAGGGAGATAAGATCTTCTGCCATCTTAAGCATCTGGGCATGGGGTGGAGGAGCAGGAGCAAGATGGTGGCTAGAGGTAGATTTTCTAGGAGTGGCCTGGCTTCTAGGCCTAAGAGTATCCATTGATCTGAGAGAAATGGTAGTCGGATGAGAAGATGTCATTTTTTGTCTAGAATTGGTAGTGCAAAAGGCCTCCTCGGAAGCCGGTGCTATGTCGCGGCTATGGACCCAAATGAGGCAGAAACAACCCAAGGCTTGAAAGATGAAGAAGATTTCTGTGGCATACCAGGCTCCAAAAGGATCTCGGTAGAGGCCTGTGTAGATATCGTAATGGGCATCAGGGGCTGCAAAAGCACCACACTGAATTCTAGACAACTGACAACCTGCTTAGCAGTAGCATCGTCAGAAGGCTTAACCTTGTGTGGTCTGTCTCTACCTTTATCTCTACTTTTTTTGGAATGTCTATGGGTTGTTGGCTGACAGATGCCATTTCAGAATGCAAAGACGGAAGAAGAAAATACCTGTCTACAATAAGAGCTCTACAATAAATGGTTATCGCATTAAAGAGGGCACAGAACCGGCAACGGGAGACGTCGTGGTCTGGGCCTAAACAAGTGATGCAGTATGAATGGAAGTCTCGGTGTGGGATCTGCTTTCCACAGGCGAGGCAATTGTTAACTTTTTTGGACATCGGTTAGTGCAAGAAAAAAGGATCCCAATGG
>NC_056728.1:738944474-738946974 GCF_019279795.1 Protopterus annectens
CACTGCCCAGGTTGGTTGCAACACTGTTTTATATTCTTTAAGTTTAGCATTGTTCCCCTGACAAACTACTCCCAACATTATGTGGCAGCTGGCTGCAGCATCTCCGATTTTAACTTTGGCATTCCCCTTAAGACTTCCTTTCTCCTGAACTGCCGCTCCTCGATACCGGAAGTTGTTAACCTGTTCCACTATTTTCCCTTCTACTCAGTTTTCAGCTTATGTGGAAAAAGATTGAAACTTGGATAGAGCTGCCCTTTAAACAAATATCAGCTCTATATACCATAGTCAGTGCACACTCAATGGTAAAAGGGTGCGAGTTCACTCACACCGACATGTGGACAACACCCAGTTGATGAGTCTAGAACAAAAGAGTACACAATAATATCTAATAGCAGCGGTGTACAGAAATTCCCATTCTGCAGTAAAAAGAACTGAACAGGATAGCACTTAAGAACTTCAGGCATCTTTGGCCCTCCCTGCTTGAGCTAAACTAGACACTCACACTGTCATAAAACAGTATTGCCTGCTACCACTAGTGCATTAAGCACTATAACGTTTACTAGTGTCAACATTTTGCAAGTCTAGCAGGCAGATGTGCCTGCAGACACACAACTTATTGTATGAGTACCTCAGACATTTGAAACTTCACTTGGATGCAGCACCATATTTCTAATAAACTTCACACAGCTTTTTTGAAAAAATATAAACAAACTTTTCTGCTGCTATAACAACTGTACTTCACGGCATGCAGTTCAGCATATATTGCCTGACAATACAATAGTGCAAGTCAACCATAATTAAAAACTGTGCTTACTGTATGGATCTTGGGCACAGTTCTGGTGTGTACTCTTAGCTGTTTTGGCTGTTGTTGTACTGATAGAGGCAGTACTATTGGGCTTTATCATTTATGTCAGCATTGGTTTCCTTGGCACAAGGTCCCAGTCTGTTTTGATAGGCACCAGTTTATGCTCCACGATGGATAACAGCATTACAATGTCATATAAGGAGCTCCAGCTTCATTATCAAAATGATGTCTCTAGGGAGACAGAGTGCGGTCTATGAGATGATGGGCATCCAGCGTACTCTACATGGGTACCCCTCTCCGGGCATGTTAACTCAAAGATAAGTTAAAATTGTAACTATTAGTCATTGACAATCTGGCAGATGTTACTGTTTACATAACCACTGGAAGCTGAAAATTATGCCTGCATGCCATGTGCCTTTCATAACTCAGCAACAGTAGTGCATAGTATGAGCATGTGCAACACATTGGTAGATTCAGTCATTTAAAGGCACTTGGTGACATCACTATATAGTGCTGGTTAATCACTACATGGGGATGCAGGGATGCTAGCAAAGCAAAGGAGTGCTGCACAAAACAATACCTGCTGACAATGCACGCACACAAACAGTATAGCTTACCTTAAGATAAAACTACAGCTCTTTATGAATTCATTTTAAGTTGATTTATAGACAGTCATGACCTTGAACAGCTCAGTCATATACATGGTATGACATGTCTTAAATACAGGAGGCAAATGAGACACTTTTCACATAACATTACAATTCAAAAATGTCAAAGTTGCCTTAAAGAGGAAAAGAGCAAACTAGAAATGTTTGGAGAAAATACTCCAAATGGAAAATGGACACATAACAGTGTTATACATGAGAATGTAGGTCAAAATGCAGGTTTGCAGTATTGTGGAGGTAACGTAAACAATGCTTATCTCAGATTATCAACCCAAAGCAGAAATGGCCACAGGATATGTGAATATCAGAACTCTGAGACACATGAACCCATTACAGAAATGTCCATAACATGTTAGGTATCAGTATTCCGAGACATATTAGAAGTACTGCTCTCCATTGGAACTCACTAGCGACTGCTGCAACAAGGACTTTGATCATGGGTACACACCATCTAGGTTACATTAATTAAACAGTTAGCACAGCAAATGTGGTACACCTCAGTAGTACTCCAAGCAGGCTGTGCAATGCATCAGATGTGCTATAAACACTGGCAGTTATGAATCCTTAATGTAGTTGTGCTGTCTGTGACCTCTGCAGCACAAATGGTATGACTGCAATTACCTTACAGCAGCTCTAGACAGACTTTATCATTCCTGTGGCACAGCCAATTGTAAAGAACATGTCACTGACAATTAGATATTGTAGGGTGCCAGGACATCTTCCTGATAGGTGTGTGGCACTGACAGATTTGTACTTTGCCAGCTAGACAAACTGCTGGCAAATGTGTACCAAGATTTCTGACTGTCCAACTCAAAAACAATAATCGCTTTGCATCATCTGCCTGAGCTTTTCTTCAAACAACCATATTAAATTGACTAATAATATCATTAACTTTCACTAAATTGTAAAGCCATGTGACTGGAATGCTGTATATGTACATTTGCCATGATTACCTGAGAAGACTTGCATTAACTGACAATACGATAATTTCAGCAGGCCAACATGTAACTGGCTGACAAGACAAAAACAA
>NC_056728.1:738949474-738971974 GCF_019279795.1 Protopterus annectens
TGTAGACTCCAGATAAAACTTTTATTGCAGTACAAACTCATCGTGGCCAAACCAGAAAATGTACATATAATAAAATCAGAATGTAACTTGACTTTTTTTA
Organism: Protopterus annectens; assembly: GCF_019279795.1. NCBI lineage: Eukaryota > Metazoa > Chordata > Ceratodontiformes > Protopteridae > Protopterus > Protopterus annectens. The sequence goes on from NC_056728.1 coordinate 738,949,575, forward strand.
AAAAACTAGTGAAGCGCTTTCACCAACTGAATGTTGGCTTCTTCAGAACTAGTCCATCTTGTTGTTCTGATGTTTAAATAACTGTTTTGGCGCCATAATCTGACTGCCGCTCTTAAAGTGACATTTTGTATTATATGTTTTGTATTATATTTTTGTATTATATATTTTTTATTTTTTGTTTTTATAATAATCAGAAGTTGTAAATAGAAACATAATTTGAAGTATTACACAACTAGCCTTAGGGCTAAGAAATGCAAAATTAATGTGTTTATAAACAAATTGAGCACAGCTATGATATTAGAATGGAGATGTCACTTTTAGAGCGGCAGCGTGCAAAAGGGCTAGAAGCGCTTTGTTTAAACTATATATATATATATATATATATATATATATATATATATATATATTAAAATGTACTAACAGTAAAACAAACGTAGACCAATTTAACAGCTATCTCATTTTCTAAAACCAATAATGCAGAAGAGGCCAGAAACCTGGGAGACTATTTCCCCAATAACTCCCTTCCTGTCCAGCATTCCTGCTTGCTGCAGTTAAAAAAAACTTACTGGTAGTTGAAAAAAAACAGAGAAAGAGAGGCATGTACTTTTTTCTTTTAACCAGTCCTGTACTTGCATATTGACAGCTAATGATGTGCATGCCAGCATACAAATATCAGTAAAATGAATGAATGTATAAAAATAATCCACCGGTAACCAGTAATTTCTAGAATTACATGTGATGTTCATAAATCATTTAAAATGCCAGTTGCAAAAAGTATGTATATTAATAAATGCATGTTAAAAACTTGAAAACGCATAGAGAAATCAATGCTTTGCATAAATAATACAGTCTGTCTTGCCAATAAACTGCATTTGGACTACACGTGTTACTACAACATCAGATTCCTACTAATGACCATGACCCAGAAGAACTACTCTGGATCTCTTTTAATCATTTACTGATTTAGATATGCACTGGATGTTGGAATTGTTCCTTGGAATTATTTATGGCATTGGTGATTATGTGATATCTATGTTTCTCTAAATATCAGAGGCCATTTTCCTGACACTCAATGATGCCCACAAGACCAAACATCACTACTTTTCATGTTAGTGCTAACATTGTTGATCTAGTTGCTGTAATCATGTACCTACACTTACAAAAATGCAATACATTCAGTGTTGGGAAAATTAAGTTTGGCAGATACAGTGAGTGCAGCATCCTGCACAGAAGATGGATGTCTCTGATCTACAACACGCGCACACACACACACACACACACACACACACACACACACACACACACACACACACACACACACACACATGGACATATATATATATATATATATATATATATACACACACACACACACACACACACATACATATATATATATATATATATATATATATATATATATATATTTTTTTTTTTTTACATTTTGCTGATATCTGTTTATTCCATGGTCATTCTGTTCTGTATGTATTAATGATTTCACACTCACAAACTGTTAATTAACAGTCATATATCCAAGTCACATGTTTAATGAGAAGATACATTGACGACATCATTCATTATGCTTATAGGTATAGCACGTCATGGCCAGCAAACTAGATCAAACACATCTTTCCAGAGGAAGCAGTAACAGTTTTGAAGATGAAGGGAGACGTGTCATCATGCAAAGGAACAAACATAGAATGTCTGTAAATATAGGTGACATCAGATGTCAGTGCATTTAATGGTACAAGGTGGATACTGGCACCACGATGATATGTGTACCAATACAAGGAAGAAGAAAATGACTCAGGTGTTAGCCCTTGAGGCAACCTGTGATAGGCATTGTTAAGTCCTACCTCTTACTCTCGTACTGTCTTCTGTTGGTGGGCAGTCACAAATGGAAACCCTGCCTGGATGAGGTGATGAAATGAATGATCCTCATGCCACACCAGGTAGTCTGAAACCTGCATACTGCGGGTCAGTTTATGAGTAATAGTACCTCACAAACAGAGTGAAATCTATTCACACATTTCCACATCAGCTGCAAGTCATTCTGCTGGATTTTATTTCCTACATACATCTGCTGGTAGTCAGCTAGGGAGATAAACCACATCCAACACAAATATTACTAATACATGAGAAGCATTATATTTGGTGGGTACATGCTTAACATGTACCTCTGGGGTTCCATTCTCACTATCTTGCCCACAGTATGATAGGTTGTTATGATACCAGTGAGAAATCTGTCTGTTAGGTTGGGGGGCAGTATGGCTGATAGTGTGCAGCATTTCTACTTATTGTTGTGCAATAAGCTGTGTATGAAAAATGTGTTCTGAGGCCCATTTCTGTTTACCCTTTTATGTTGATGGAACTCCTCAAGTATCTAGTATCACATGGAGGAAATATAGCATTGAAAGGCGCTCCTCATATTTCTGGGCAGACATGGCCATCCTATTTACAAAACTCAAAGAAGCACCTTTTACATTGCAAAAGCATACAGGAAAAGAGGTATGTTTCATTCTTAAGAATGTTGACAACACTGACAGTATCAGTGCCATTGTTTTAACTGCTCTGAACATACAGTCTGGCACTGTGTTTTACAGATTATACAGACATGTCCAATCAACAGCTGAAAATGAGATCATTAGTGCTGGAGGAATAAGGATCCAGACAGTGAGGGAAATGTATCGCTGGATCCATGGTGTCCTTGTATGCATTCAGTGCTGCAAGCCACTGTACTAAAACATGCAAGGTCATGGGTACAGCAGACAGGGGTCTGGCTGTGCTGCCTACCAGAGACCCCTCTACTGTGTATCATACAGGCCTCATGCAATGGTGGAGTGGGTACCTTGTGATGGGATATTCATGAAGCTGCATATCTCACCAATGTGCAGAATCAAAAACTGGTTTCTTTTAACACTATAGAAATGTCTACTGTTGCCAGGCTCAGTGTTTCCTCAATAAACTGAATTAACACACACTGGAATGGATATGTCTATGCATTTTAGCAACTAGTTTTAAAACTAAAGACAGATCCTTTTAATTTGAAAATCTCTTTAACCTCCATAGATCATCCCAGTATTGTAAATAAACTAGGGCATCTAAATGTAGACCCTTATATAGTAAAGTGGGTATCAAACTAGCTGAAAGACAGAACCTATATAATCAAGATAACAGGCGCCACCTCAGAAAGTAAGAAGACAACTAGTGATGTACTTCAGAGCTAAATGATGGAGCCCTACTTTTTTGACATATTCTTCTCTGACCTCGAAATTGTAAACCCACACTTATTGCTTAAAAAGATTGCTGATGATTGTAAGACAGACGTCATTGTCTGACTCTGCTGGACATATAATGCTTATAATAAGAACTAATCCTTGCAAACCAGTGATGTTCTGAAAAAATGCTAAAATGATATGCAAAAAAGTGCAGTACTATCACATTTGGTAAACACCTCTCATTTTCAACATGCAGGATAGCCCATACCCAGTCTCCCAAATCACAAGCTTGTCATGGATCTCAGCACTTTGGTCAACAACTCCCTCTCCTTAGACAAGCCTGTAACATCTTCTTCTTTTGGCTTTTCCCAGTTAGGGGTCACCACAGTGGATCACCTGTCCGCTCATGATTGGCAGTGGAGTTTTACAGTGTCAAGTTGCCAGCCCAGTGCCCAACCTTCCACAGAAGGCACACACATGCATGCACTCACACCTAGGGCCAATTTAGAGTGTCCAATCCACCTACAGCATGTCTTTGGGATGTGGGAGGAAACTGCAGCACCCAGAGGAAACCCATGCGACCACAGGGAGGACATGCAGACTCTGCACAGAAGGCACCCCAGCCGAGAATCGAACCGAAGATCCTCTTGCTGTGAGGCGGCAATGCTAACCGCTGCACCACCGTGGCCGCCCAGACAAGACAAGCCTGTAACATCAGTAGTCAGGAAATCCTTCTATCCAGCATGAGTGATATCTGAAGGCAACTCATTCATGTCAAAAGAGGTTATTATCTTTGCGTACACAACACTAAGTAGGCCAATTATAGAGTGCAATACTCCCTTTGGCATGCAGCTATACAGACATATCACAAAGCTATACAGACCCCAGAAATTACTAACTAAAAAGAGCCTTACCTACCAAGAAAGGCTTGAAGCCTGGTCCCTATACTCAGTCTCTTATGGAGATCAATATCTTGCATTCCATGCCATTAAAGACCTCACCTTTCCTTGATTTCTTGCATATCCAGAAGGCAGACAGATCCACAAACAGTAGAACTAAGGGTTTAAATCTCCACTAATAGATAAATAAAACATGCTAGACAGATATAATTTACCCTGTCTTTTGGACAAAATGCATTTATATGTAAAGCAAATGACATCTTTGTATTCTTCAAGACAGACCAGTAAATTAATTCCTGACCTGATTTCCTTTGTTCTTCTAGAAGCAGGAGGTATGTCATGAGGGTGGATGGCAAGGCAGAAATGGTCCCTTGACTTGTTTTTTTATCCCTATGGCCCTATGATGATCCTTAGGTGTTTATACATATTTGTAAGTATCTAAGGGTGAGATTTTTACTGTATTTTTTGAAAGATGTCTACAAAGAAATCAGTACATAAACATTTGATTTTCTTAGACATTTGTGAATGCCTTACTAGCAAATTATTACTAGATTGCTATGATCAATTATTAAGTCGCCTGTCTTCTGTATGTATTAGATGTTACTGGGACTTTCAGTGAGTTCTTTTTAGAGTGTGATTCTAGACTGATGTTCAGACTGCTGATGGATATTAATAAAAGGCTCAATAATGGCCACATATAGAAACCTAAGCTAAGATTTATATGCTTACTCGTGTGACTTTTAAGAAACTGTGTTTCTGTTATGTAATACTTAATCAAAGTATAACAAGCTAAATTTTTAACCCCCACTTTTCCTTTTCTTGGCTGGGGACATGATAAAGCTGATACAGTTTTTAAACAATGAAGTACCTGGGCCATTATTATTATTATTGGATAATAAAAAATCAAAGAGAATGTGGTGAATGTTTGCTACATTGCTACCTTTGTTGACTGTTTGATACGAGGAGCAGGCTTGAAGTTTGGTTTGATGAATGCTTTACCAGGTTGGGATCCGTGACTGATACTTTGTAAAACAATGTCTGTGTTAATGATCGGCAAATGTGAAGTTGGGATAAGGTGACAGAATTAAATGATCGGCAAATATGAGGTTGGGATAAGGTGACAGAATTAAATGATCGGCAAATTTGAGGTTGGGATAAGGTGACAGAATTAAAGGATAATTTATTTATTATGCTAGCTGCATTCACTCCTCCTCCTTCTTTTTTTCCCCACAGGAGGTTTGCAATATAAATCCATAAGAAAGCCTGGTTGTTTGGCAATAGTACTAAATTGCAAACTTAAACATCTAAACCTCTGGAGATTTAGTTTAGTATAAAATAATCACATTTGCTATCTACATGTAACTAATGGAGTCTCCTGCTGGACTGTTTCAGTAGGTTAACTGCTATCCATAAGGAGAAGAATAATTTAGCTGAATGGGTCTTTGGAAGATGTGAAGCCGAAGGTAGATTAGTGAATCTCTCTACTCTCGTTTTTGTGCAAAGTTCAAATAAGTGAAACAGGCAAAGTTGCTAAGTCTGGTTATAAATACTAAAGAATATAAAGGTTGTTGAAACTTATCAGAATAAGGACTGAACATTGGACACTATGAGATATTAAGTTAACTAGAAAGATTAGGTTGTAATTTGTATGGGACACATGCTAGGAAATTTTGGAAGACTCTATATATATATATATATATATATATATATATATATATATATCTACATCTAAAGCTCAAAGTTTCAAAACTTTGAACTTCAAATGGCCGAGACCAGAAGTTTTGAAACTTTGAAAATAAAAGAAAAAGTAAAAATAAAAAAAAAATGTTTTTTATGTTTTTGCAAGCCCCTTTGCACCCCCCCCCCATTCACCCTACTAAATGAATGTACCAACTCTGAGGTCATACTACAGTGAGGAACACGGTAAATATCCCATTCCGTACTGTACAGCAATTAGCATTCAAAACATTCTAAATTTCAAAACTTTGATATTATGGTCTCGCCTGTTTGAAGTTCAAAGTTTAGTAACTTAGAGATTCTGAAGGGGATCCATGTGTATGTATGTATGTATATATATATATATATATATATATATATATATATATATATATATATATATATATATATATATATACATAGACATAGATATAGATAATAGATGCTCCCAAGTAGCTAAGTTTCTTTGGGATTGGTTGGGGAGACAAAGGTATCTCAACAGTGGGTTTCCAGAAAATAACACACTAAATGTTGTATAGTCCATTAACTGTGATAAAACAGATTTTACAAATTAAAAAATGACCTTACACTTATGATGCAACAGGTTGAAGCAGAATTTAATTAAACTATTATGTATCCTGAAAGTTATAATACTAGAATAAAAGCTATATTGCTGAAGTGTGTGATAGTTAAGAAATAAGTACTGTTACAAAATGTTTATATTCATAATGATTATGTAACAGGATAGACAGATATAGATATAGATATAGATATAGATATAGATATAGATATAGATATAGATATAGATATAGATGCTTCCAATCAGTAGCTAAGTTAACAATATTAAATCTTGGGATTATGTTTGTTTGGGGCTGTTTGGGGAGACAAGAAGTATTCTAACAATGGGTTTACAGAAAATAAACCAGCTCTTGGATGGTCTAGTAGCTGTGATAAAACAGCTTTTACAAAGTAGAAAATGACCTTACACTTATGATGTGACAAGCTAAAGAAGAATATTATTAAACTATTATGTATGCAGTAAATCATGAAACTAGAATAAAGGCTGTGTCATTGATGTGTATGAAAGTTAAGAGATAAGAATTGTTGCAAAATGTTTATATTTGCAATGATTACATAACAGGATGTTATATTAAGCAAGACCGAATCCACTCATCTTCAGGGAGTTTTGTTATGTCCTCTGTATGAAATATTTGGATTCTAATAGGTGTTATGAAACAGAATATTTATTTATTGAGAAGTTTAATAAAGATGAGTGTTAAACAAACAATAATAAATTTAAGCTATAGCTAGCTAGTACTCCTCCAAGACACTGAGCCACACCACCGAGAAGCCAAACTTTAGAATCAGAGTGACCCCACGTCAATATAAAATGCATAGGGTGGCATTTACATCAGTCAAGTCAAAACAGCATGCAGTTATGAGCAAGAAGCGCTGATCCACTTATATGTAAATAAGCTAAGCACAAGGCATTTGCAATAAATACAGGAAAGTGAAAGCATTTTGAAGAACATGTCCATTTATGCCAAAAGTAAAGTATCTAAAGTCAAGGCTTAAGCCGATGAGAAGGACTACATGAAAACCATAACCCTTGTATTACTTTTTATTTAACATTTGTTGACTGGGAAAGTCCAACTAGGACAGAGCCTATTTTCAGTGGAGGCCTGGGTAGAAATGCTCCAGATGCATGTCTTCGTAATGTGGGAGGAAACCGGAGTACCCAGAGGAAACCTACACAAATGCAATGAGGACATGCAGACTCTGCATAGAAGGCACCCCAGCTGAGAATCAAACCAGAGAACCTGCTGCACCAGTGTGCCGCCTTTGTAGTATTTCAGATATATCTGAATATAGGGATGGCGACTATGCACAGTCATGTTTAAAAGACCTAGGGCAAACTGCAGACTATGCAGCTTTTATTATTGATATTTTAAAAAAATAAATAGGTTTAAAATATTTTATATGAGATACCCTTATATGGACACCCTGATAGTTTTGTTAAATAAAAGAAAAGGGGAGATAGGAAAGCCTGAAAAAGGGTGACACAACAAAGAGGGAAACACAGAAGGGAAAACATCTGTAGGTTAGAAATAGGTAAGACAGTGTAGCTGAAAGGATAAGAGAAGAAGAGATGGAACACCTGCAAGAGTCCCAGCTTAAGAATTTCAAACATTTCTACTGCCAAAGATGGTGGGGCATCCACTGTGGTGTGCAGTATCCTCAAGATAGGAGAACATGGATCACATGACTGTGCACTGTGACAAGGCTAGCCACTCGACATGTAAAATATGGATCTAGTTGATTCAGTTTTGTCTACTGTCACCAAATGGGAATGGGTATTTACCAGTCATCAGTGGGTTGAGGACCCAGCCTACTCTGACCTACATCAGGGACCCATGCTAATGGTGGGTGGGGTGTGTGTGCCCCTATTGGCCAGTGCATGCCCACCATAAAGCCCAGCTGGCTGGGTCAATAAGCTACTGGCTGGTTGGTGTCCAGTGTTGCCCAGCTTGGATTATCTGGGATAGCTTTGTTGACTGAAAGCTGGACATAAAACCAGTCAACCTGCCAAACATGAATGAAAAATAAGTACATTTACTGTAGGTTCACTGACAGGATAGAGCTTGGAAGCAGATAAGATGATGTTAAGGAGGAGGCTGGACATCTATGCATCCAGGAGACAAGATGGAAGGGCAGTGCAGCAAAGCCACTTGGTTTGGGATCCAGGGTTTACTACTCAAGTGGAGGACAAGCTAAAAATGGTGGGGGAATTGTGGCGATGGAGAAGATTCAGAAGGCAATGTAATCACAATTAGTGACAGACTCATGGCAATCAGACTCCAGCCTAATGATAGTGCAACATTCATAACCTCAGCCTATGCCCAACAGCAGGGCTGTGATAGTGAGGAAAAGCATGCATTCAGACAGCAGTTGTAAGACTTACTGGATATGAGGTCTGCCAGGGCCCACAGGGGTAGATAAACAGGAATAAAGAAGGGGAGGTCATTCTCGACTTCTATCTGCCAAATGACATGACAGTAGTCAACACATGGTTCAGAAAGAAAGACAGTCACAAGATCACATACAAGAGTGGCCAACATGCAACTCAGGTAGATTTCCTACTAGTAAGGAAAGGGCGAAAGGTCACTGGAGTAGAATCAGTGATTGCAAAGTCATCTCCAATGAAACTGGAGACTTAGAAGTTGACTAGCAAGAAAGCAGAATAGATCACGGAATTTGTTAGGGCTCTAGCACCTCAAGAAGAAGAAATAGGTATAGTTGAAAAAGAATGGCATAGCCTCAAAACAGCATGTGGACAACAAAACACATGCAGCCAAACCAGGTATGGAAATAAGGTACATGAGGAAAGATGACGGTGGAATGCAGAAATCTGAGAAGTCATAAAAGCAGAGGAGTGCAGGAAAAAGTGTGAGATAGAAAAGATGAACCAGGCTAGGAAGGAAAACTGGTTGGCTAACAAAGAGGCTAAGACAGGAAATGTAATAACAAAGAACAAGGCATCAGTGGCACTCCACCAGCTTCTGGAAAATGACTCATTAGATGGCACTAGATGGCATAAAAAACTATATCAGGTTGCAAAGCAAAGACAGAAAGATAAATAAGATAGTCAGACACCCTTCGTAAGGGATGCCAGCAACAACCTGTCACCAGTCCACAGGACATCAAAGGCAGATGGAAAGAGTATCTCCAGCAGCTACAGAATGAAGAAACCCCCACAAAAGCTGTACTGCCCTAGAAACAGCCTACAATGAGAGAAGAAGAGGAGTCCAATGTGGAAGAAGTAAGAACAGCAACTAAGGAAAATGAAGTCAGGGAAAGCAGCAGGCTCAGATGAGGTCATAGCAGATATGATAAAGATGCCAGGTGAGATAGGGGAGAAATGTATCCTGAGGGTACTCATAGATTCTAGTTGTTTACAGATGTACTATGTTCTTCATCTGTAAATATGTTGTAAGTAATTGCTATGTAAATTGTTAATCGCTATGTAATCCAATGTAACTACTGTCTGTTTATTCTAACTGTGGAGCTTTTCTCCCCGGGTCTCCACTGAAAATGGACCTAGGTCCAGTCGGACACTCCCGGTCAACAAATATAAATAAATAAATAGCAGTGTGGAGAGACAGTTGTATCCCAGATGACTACAGAATAAGCATAATAATGCCAGTGTACAAGAACAAAGGGGACATCCACAACTGTGAGCAGTACAGAGGCATCAAACTCCTGTCACACTGCATAAATGTTCTGCAGAAGGTAATACACAAATGAATACACAGAGCAGTAGAAAGTAAAATGGGAGCAGGGGAGAAGAGCAGTTCAGATTCAGAGCAAGATGCAGCACAATGGACCCAATGTTTACAGAGAGGTAGATACATGAGAAGAAGTTAGAGCTAGAGATGGGATAAAGTCCAACTTGGCATTCCTACACTTGAAAAAGCATATGACAAATTCCCAAGAAAGCTGATTTGGGCAGTTCTGTGGTGGTTTGAAGTCCCAAACAACTGTTAGAGTTAATGCAGGCTATGTACAAGAACCCAATGATTAAAGTGAGAACAGTGTTTGGACTCTCACAGGGGTTCCCAGTGGGAGTGGGTGTGCATCAGGGTCATCTCTGAGCCCACTGCTGCTCATACTGGTGGTGGACTACATTAGCATACAGGTTGTATGAGAAGATCAACAAAGTTGCTGTATGCAGACAATGTGGCATTACAGGCAGACTCTGAGCAAGAACTTCAGTAAAGGATGGGGAATAGAATGCAAAACTGAAGGCATATCGGATGAAACTAAGTACAGATAAGACAGTGGTAAAGGCAGAAAATGGGAAAATCAGAAGAAGCTGAGAACTGAGATAGAGGGGAAAATAGTGGAACAGGTTAACAGATTCAAGTATCTGGGAGGAATGACTAAGGATAAAGGAAGTCTGAATAAAAAGATCAAGGCTAGCATCAGAGGGGTTGCAGCCAATTGTCACAGAGTGTCAGGTGTAGTGTATGACAGAAGAATCAGATGAATGCTAAAGAAGCTGAAGATAAAGGAGTAGAAAAGAGTCGTGATTCATACTACTGTATAGTACAGAAACCTGGGCAGTAAAGGTAGAACAGTTGAGAAAGCTAGAGGTGATGGACATGAAGCCCCTGAGATGGGTGGTAGAATGGTAGAATACATGATGAAATGAGGACATAAGTACAGAAGCCAAAGTAGCTTCAATTGCAGAAAACATCAGAGAGAGCAGATTGGGGTGGTTTGGCACATGTGTAGAAAAGCAGAAGACAATTTGGGACAGACAGGAAGAAGGCAAGAGGAAATGAGGACATCTGGCAAAGAGGTGGCTGGACTGTGTGAGCGAAGTCCTGTGACAATCAGTCATGATAGCTGAAGAAGGTAGGAGAGTGATACTGAAGAGAGAGAGATGGTGACAGTTGTCATGACACCCCAACCCCATGTAGGAAATGGGAAAAAGGGGTAAATAAATAAAGGTGTGCTTTGCAGATTTTACCACAGAACCAAGAACCTGTAGAATAAATCTGTCAGACAGAACAAATGAAAAGAAAAAAGGTAGGGAACATTAAACAGCAAATATTATTTCATAAATAAAGAGGAAAGCTAGTGAGCATTTACTTTGGTGAAGAAGGCACAAAATGTTCACACACAGTTCTGAAGTATTTAGAAGGTATATATGAATCTTAAATTGGCACATTTATGTGAAATTTATCATCCCCCACACACTGTCATATTCAATAGAGTGGAAGAATTATTTCACAATAAATTAACAAAATTACTGTTTATTTTTTACTATTTAGAGGTAAAAATCATATAGTCCATTCTATAAATGCAATAATACACTTGAAGATGTGCACCATATGGCTTCCACGTATGTCCTTGATATATAAAGTACTGGCAATCACTTGCTATCGTGTGTTAAAAAGTGGTAATGTTTATGTCTGCTATGGCTGTTAGGATTGTCATGTCCTGCTTTGGGGACTTTACTTTCTTTCCTAATATTGTGCAACTTTGAAGTTTGTACATATATATATATATATATATATATATATATATATATATATATATATAACTTTAAGAGTATAGATGGCTTGGTTTACATGTGGGGGATCAGAAGGCACTCTCACCTTCAAAACACATTTGTTTTGAGCTGTCTCTTTAATTTTATTGTAATAGGGAGCTTAAAAGACTGTAGGAACGAGCACTTGTAATGCAAGGGATCATGCTGTAATCTTTGATCTTTCATAGTCGAAGTGCATCACATATATCTACTGTATGGTTACCTGTCAAAGGCACAAACCCACTTGCCTCAGTCCTTATTTCTCCTCTAACAGTGTGCCAAGTATAGCCAATGCACAACCATTCATGCACTATTGCTTGGATAACGTTGCATACCTCCCTAATGCACAGACATGGTATTAAGAATGATGGAATATACTAAAGGAGTTCAGTGAGCAGAATTGCCAGTGCAGCTCATATATATCAGCATTTAATCCCAGCAGGTGCCTTTTTTTTGTTTTTCATGTGGTGCTGTACTACTAGCAGCAAATAGCTGCCAGTGTAGGAGGAGCTAAGGGCGGGATCTTTTCCTTCTAACTCCAGTGTTCAGCAACTGAACATGAAACACAAGCAGATGAAATACGAGTTCCAGACAGCATTTAGCATTTCTTGGAAAAGATGCTGTGGTCATTTAGCTGATTTGATACATTGGTCTTTCACTTAGCTAATTATTTTTGAAAAGCATAGTAGTTAAACATTTGGTTACTTCACTAACTTGCATTCTGAGGCTTCCAGATCTCCAGATTTGGAAGACAATCTCTGTAGAATAGTTACTGATTTTTTTCAGTAAATATAGTATGCTTGAAGCTGTATTTATTAATTTATCTATTTATTGAAATTTGATTGTTGGGAAAGTCCAATTGAGTAGGAGCCAATTTTCAGTGGAGACCAACGAAAAAAAGCTCTCATAGCATTATTGTCAATATTATAAAATAACATTAAAAGATGTTTCTCATGAAATGATATAGAAGAATAGTTTACATACTAAAGAAATTCAGTACAGAAGTTTAGAATCTTATCCATCAGTCATCGTTAAGATGAATGCTTTTGTCAATCAAATCATTCTGCATACATTTAATATCTATCCATCAAGTGCTGTTAACACAATCTATAGTCCAATCAAACAGAAGAAACTCTTATCCATCCTTTTCAGCTAACAAGAATGCTTTTGAACAACAAAGTAGAGGTAATTCAAACTGGGGGAGAGAAATGATTGTATGGAAATTTAAAATCTTGCCTACTGTTAATGTTAACGTGAACACAATTTTAAACTTGTGTTGAATTATGTCACTCTCCATGAGTAAGTTGCTTTTGTATTCAGTGCCTTGTTGGGGACGAAGGAGATGAATCATGCAACAGGAGAGCTGTGGTCCATCTGTGTATATGGAGGAAACAGTACACATAAATGTGCTGTCAAGATTTGGGAAGGAATACAGACCTCCAGCAATAGCAATCTGAAGAGCGATCCTCTGCTTCTTAAGAAAGATGATTAATCAGAGTAGTTTCTGTTTTTTCTCTTTTACCATCTTTAAAAAGTCATTTATACAGATTATCCTGGCTTTGTTGAACAAGATTATTCCCACCTCCATCTATATCACTTTCAAAATGTCCTCTGTCTCTCTGCAGGACAGGACATAGGCTATGATTGTCCATAACTTTGCAGATGGTGACTGGCTTGAGGGCCAGAAACTTGCTCTTTCAGTCTGAACAGTTCACAAATATTTATGGAGTGGTTTTGACAATTAACAGTAGAGAACTCCTGCCATGTTCTTCTTCTCAGCATTTTCCAAGAGTCCATACATTCATATATTAGTCTAACAGTCTCTGTACTCTGCATCATTTATCTTGAGCAATGCTGAATGGACTTGATTGAGAAAAATTCACATTCACATTCTCTGATTTCCATATCATATTATTTCACTGATATCATTATGATAGGAAATACCATGTGTGGCAGGATGTTCCTAGGATTACGACAACTTCTGCATCACTAAACAATACTGATAATCATGCTGGCTGGAAAGGAATGCAGACCAGAACAGCCATTTATAAAAGAGATAAGGGGATGGAAAGAAATGGCAGCATAAAGGGAATCCAAATAAATTGTTTTATCAGCATATCGCAGCAGCCAACAACAATATAACACTGAATAATGTGACAGTAACATGAGCAGTCAGACAGAAGAGAAGCATATAATGGTAAACTATGTCTGCTTCTGCTTGGCTACACCCACTTCTGCTTATATCCGGACGAGTTCATTTTAACATCCTACCCAGGACATGATGTTGAGATGCAGAGCTTCCTGCTTACTCTCTGCCTGTTAGACTACTGCAGTAAGTATACATCTGTGGTATAGAGGAAAATCTCACAACAGATATTGCTGTTATCATCCAGGCTAACTCTACTGCTGCCTAAGTCTGAGTGTGATTTATTGACAACATAAAAAACAAAAAGGTTAGGCCATAACAAAAGTGCCAAACTATTAGTATCCTGCTCTGCTTTGGCAGGCATATTCCTTTCCCCTTAGCAATTACATGTCATGAAACACAAACTCATTGCAGGATCTGTTTTATTTAAACCAGTATGCCAAAGGCACAGTATACTGGTCATGCTGGATAAATGTAATTTTTGAAGAGGGACAGCTAAAACCTACTCCTGAATCCCTTGTAAATTCATATATTAGCTTGTGCACACACAAAGCGACCAAAAAGTGTTTCATTTAAAAATACATATTGCTCAATAACATTGTTAGTACAGCAGCTTTATCTTTCACATATGTAACTTTGCACGTATATATTTATAGTCTGTAAAATCTATTACTGTAGGCTGGTAAATGGTCATCACACTGCACTGCTTATATACTTCAATAATGAATATAGTTATAATTAAAGATGTAACACTGACTACAGTAATGACAGTAACTGATACGTTCATTCCCAGAATAATATATTCAGCAGATTTAGCATAGTTGATGTGTAATAAACACATGTGCTCAGGTATATATTATAAATAGACAGCTTTTGGAGGAAAGCTCAACAACACATATGAATCAGATCTGTGACATGGCACAATCCCACAATTTATACTGCAGTTAACTGAATGCTAGTTCACATAGGTTCATAGGTAAGTAATAGGCTAGCTGCCCTTACAGGCCATTTAAGCCTAGCAAATTTCCCTTTTTGTGCTCAAAATAACCTCTCCATTTTATTATACACTGGCCTTACCCATCCCATGTTCGATAATTATATATAACCCTAATGAGAATAACTGGGATAATACCATAGATAACTTGAGGGGACTCATGCATGGGATAAAGAAATTTAAGATGTGTCTCTGTCCATTAGTAGTACAGAGGCATTCTTGGGGTAAATTTTCTGTTTCCCATCCATAGAGCTATGGGCTTATGGACAGCAATGAACTTTGTTTTATGTGAATAAGCAGCCTGTTTCAGAGCAGGAGTATCCACTGTGCGAAATACGTATCCCACCAAACCATTCTGTTGATGTTACAAAAGAGGTTGAGATCCCCAGACAGAGTATTTCTGATGCCATTTGACTTGCTGATGTGCAGTAAATCAGTCATTAATGGGTTGGAGGATGCCTTGTATGCCAGACACAGGTCACCTCTGAGCAGTCTGTAGGATGCTAAGTATAGTGACAGGGCTTTGGGTTCCATGTAGGATGTGTTGTTTAAGCCATGTATCCTTTTAGTAAGGTATCTTAGTGGACATTCTAATTGTTGCATGTGTCTGGACAGACACATGCCAAAGGGGACATTATATTAAATGACTGGCCTAATGAGGACTGAGTAAGGGATATAATGACATCCCTTTGTCTATGCATAATCTCCCCTAGTGGGTACCCTGACTAGGGCATTACTACTGACAAGCATGCTGCATGGTAAAGTAAATATACTGCATGGCAAAATTATGTTTATTTATATGTTTTATTCAGGGAGAAAGAAAATAAAATATTTTTTTTGCTCTTATCCAGTATTACCATAAAGGAGTTGATAATGGCTGTCTATGTTTGGTTTCATGCTATATTCTGTAAGTCATGTTTAAGTTTTGAAACATTCCAAAGAAGATGGCAAGCTAAGGAATCCATTCAATTTTTAACTTATATCTGCCTTTTCTGATTTTTTTCTCTTATCACTGCTTCAGTTTTTAAGAAATGTGTTATTTAGTTGACAGGATGTGAAAGTTTAGTTACTGGGAATGCTGTTTATCATACATATTATAAAACCATTTCTTCAAGACCAGACAAAATGGGTGAATATAGTGAATTTCTTGATAGAACACTTAGTTATAACATTCTGAAAATAGAATAGTATGTTTCAGTATAACACAGTCATTACAGCCCACAGTACAAATATTAATATAGACATTAAGAAAATAACTGAGCAGAAATAAAAAGTATAATTTTAATTGATATGAAGTCTCACAACTAAAGCCAAATGCATGAGTAGTACCAATGTAATTCTACAGCAAATGTAACTTAAGAGTGGAGATGCACGCACAAGTTCATTTATCAACTCTTCTTACATCAAAGTATTCCTGCAGGGCAGAAAACAGAGCAGACATAATTTGGTTGCTGCAGAAGTAAGTTTACAGATGTATTATGTGTTTTTTTTAACCAGATTAGTGTTTTCTAATAAATCACCTGTCTAATACTAATGAACTGAGGTTTTAACTTACCTTTTGATCAAAGGTGCTGTAATCTGATTGAAATGCACACACTTTATTAGCAGGGATGGTTATCCACTGTACATTTTGGCAAAAAACAGACAAGGGGTGAAAGAATGCTAAAATTAAGCTGAGTATCCATTTAACAAAGATATTTACAAATAAAGATGGACTTCTGTATATTATAAATATGAAGTACTATAATGATTAATGACAGAAAATGTGTTTTTTTTTTTGATCTTCAGCATTTTTATACTTTCAGCCTACTGAGCACCTCATTTAATATGCTTCCAGAGTTCTGCTAAGAATCATTACATTTCTTGGGAGAAAATGATTAATTTGATTAATTCAAGTCAGTTCAGATGGTGTCAGTCTAAACCTTCTCATTATTGCTTACCTGGTCTTGAGTGACATGCCTTTCTTTCTGCCTATTTTCTAACACATCTTTGTATGAATCCCGCACATCAGAGACATTACCAGTGCTGGACCCCTAATGAATGTTATTCATTCTGAGTCACAATGGATCTATGGTATGAGGCCTCATGCCTCCCATTCAGATGCTTAGTCTTGAAATTTTTGAAATTGTCACACAAATATCTGCATGGATTCTCACATCAGCAGGTCACTCTCAATCTTAAAGCATGAGAAAGAAGAATTCATCTACCAAAACACCTTTCAGTGGACTTTGAACCACAGTCCTTAACTCATTCACAGTTCCCGTATTCTTTAATTCATTCACACATTAGAGATACGGAATGTCAAACTTTTAATAGCTTATAATGATTCTTATATTCATGATCACTGTTTGAAAAGCAAATAAAAAAGATGCATAAACAAAAGAAATATAAATGACTTCAGAACAGTCAATGTTGTTTAAAAATTATTAACAGTAATGCCATTAAATAAAAACTGTTATTTATAAAGGTAAAAGTCAATGCA
Organism: Protopterus annectens; assembly: GCF_019279795.1. Classification (NCBI taxonomy): domain Eukaryota; kingdom Metazoa; phylum Chordata; order Ceratodontiformes; family Protopteridae; genus Protopterus; species Protopterus annectens. Next base: position 738,967,127 of record NC_056728.1, read on the forward strand.
TCAAAGTACTTGCATCAATGTACTACTACATTACAATGCAAAACATACAAATCTAGATTTTCACCAAATGACTTTTCTTGTTTTCTGAACCATTTAGCTGTGGTGCATAGTTTCAGTAGCACTTTTGCTGGCTAAACTTAAATTGTCATATAGTGACAAGCAGTTCACTTCTGTGTATTTATTTGTGATTTCCAGAAATATGAAAAATTATTTCTTCCTTTATTTATTAAAAACATTTTTCTAAAATTGATACCATGTATATATTTATTAGCACTGCAGTTGAGACCGATATGATACAGTAAGATTCACAAAATAGCAATATACACAAGATCAGAGAAGGCAAGCAGTGTTGGCACTGCTGTTTAATAAATAGTATGCAGCGGTTAGCATTGCTGCCTTACAGCAAGAGGTTCTCTGGTTCGATCCTTGGCTAGGGTGCCTTCTGTGCGGAGAGTGCATGTCCTCCTTGTGGTTGCGTGGGTTTCCTCTAGGTGCTCTGGTTTCCTCTCACATCCCAGAAACATGCTGTAGGTGGATTGGACACTCTAAACTGGTTCTAGGTGTTAGTGTGTGCATGTGTATGCCTTCTGTGGAAGGTTGGGCGCCGGGCTGGCAACTCAAAACCGTAAAACTCCACTGCCAATCATGAGCGGACAGGTGATCCACTGTGGTGACCCCTAACCGGGAAAAGTCGAAAGAAGAAGAAGAAGATTTCTTAAAGTGTATTGGTCATGTATAGAACATGTATGGAGCATATGTAGAAGCATTTTTGTTTTACAATTAATTTTAGTTCCTGGTGTACTTGTCATGATAAAGTTACAAGTGATTTTTGTAAAAAAAAAAAAAAAATGAAGATTATAGCGTATTTTTTGATTTTTTAGTTTCACTGTTTACTCATTTTTTTCTCTATAACCACATCCACAAAATGATGTCACGGTAGTGGCAGAGCAATTATTTAGATAAACTGAAAAGTATCATGGGTAACCAAACTCAACTTAAAATTGGACAGTTGAGAGATATGACTCATGTCTACTTACAAGAGACAGTGCTTTTACAGTGATAGTGCAAAGGAAAAATGGTGCACCCAGCACTTTCAAAGAATATACACCAAATATGCTTTCATACTAAAAAAACAAAAAAAAACGAAAAAAAAGAGGTGTTAGCCACTGGGGAGGTAAAGAAAGGAAAGTAGTAGAGTTACATGGGTTCCTAGAAGAATGTTTCAAATAATTTAAAGGATAGACAGAAATAGAATTACAAGGTTATACATTTTATTTTATATTATTGCAATTAAAGTATATTGTTACACTTCTCATACATTTGTGTTTTATATTTAATTTCATTTTCCCCCGAACATAATCCAGTGCTCAGAACTAGCCAAAAAACTTTTTTTTGTTTTGGGAAATGAACCACATTTTGTTTTAAAGGGGCTAAGAACATTAAGGGATTATTTGAGGTTAACCCTGCATACAATTTTGAAATGGGGGTGGGGCGACCACCAAGTGTTTAACATGTAGCCAGTATCAGTACATTAACGAGGAGGAAGCTTTGTTTTGGAAAGCCAGTTGAGTTCAAGTATTAAACCTGTTAAGGGGAAAGGTGTACTATACTTGGCAAAATGCTCTACCTGCACAGTGTTCTATGTGAGCAAGACAGAATGGGCGCTTAGGATGCACATTTATGAGTATAATTATGACACTGAAACTAACAATGTTAACAATGCCCTTTATAGGCACTCTAGGCAATGTGTTTAAATTTACATTTGCCATTTTAGAAAAAGTAAAATCTGACCCAAGGGGGGCTCATGGGAGAACAAAACAGAATATTCTTTGGCAATTAAGATTATGTGCAGTGACTCCCCTGGGTTTGGATGATTATGTAACACCTGCACCTGTTTTAAAACTGAGAGCAGCTAAATTATAAACTTCATATTATTATTTATTTTTTTTATGTGGAAGTGTTTTTTATATGTGTGTATGTTTTTAGCCATGACACAGTATTGTCTTAGTTGGTGGGATTTTTTTTTTATACAGTTTAGCCTTGCTGCTTTATTGGTAATGAATCTTTAATTTAATTATTGCTTTAATTATAACTTTACTTTTAACATGTATATTACTTAAAATTTTTGAGGCTATACTTAATGTTTTTGAGAATGGATTTATAATATTGTATTACAGTATTGTACGTCTACTTACTGTTGCACTTACTGTGTGGGACGATTGTGATTTGCTGTTTTTCATTATGAGAGCAATGATTTCATTGTTTTTAAGGAAGCATAGCTCTCGAGTAAAATATTTTTTGTATTGTTCTAAGGAAGTCCTTATAAGTTACTGATAGGAAAATGATGCTCTGGACTGGTGAAATTAAAATGTACTGTGGTATTAGTACCTTTGCACTGACCCGCCTGAGACTTTCCTTGTGATTGCCTTTATAGTTTGATGCATTTACCGTTGATTCTTAGTTGGTTTACATACTAATTTTTTGTGGTTTGAATTTTAATTGAAACAGCACTTTTCTTTATATGAACATTATGGTTTCACTGATAGATCATCATATGAATTCATTTTCAGTGTGGTGTGCTATGTTTGAGACATAGCTGACAAATTGTCCCACTAGGATATAAGACTCCCCTGATGCTGCACGTAACACAGAAAATAGTAGCCTATAGACTAATATAGGTAGTAAGGCACTGTGGGTTCAGACTTTCATTGAGTCATATATCTGTAGGTATACACTAGGCTAATGACCGTAAGAGCCTTTTTAATCCTAGCTATCCATTCCAAATGTATCCAACATATTTGGTGGTCTAGAAGTTTTTCTTAGGGTTGTATGTAAGCTAAGGCAAGTATGGTCAAACATTTACAGTATGTCTCTATCCATTGGAGACATAGGTGACAGACCAGGGATGAATTTCTGATTTCCCATCCACTAGTCCTGGTCAGAAATGAACTCTGAGATACATACCTGTCCTCCAACATGTCTATATCAAAAAGTCATGTCAGGAGTTTCAGCTTCTAGAAAATTTTCAATGGGTGGTACTTATCAACGAAATTAATTGTAGAAACAGTGCACTTTTTGCATCAAACATGGAAAAACTGATATAGTATATAATAAGATCAGGCCCATCACCAAGTATCAGTTATTTACATTTGCTATGGAAAGTTTGACAATGCACTTTGCTAATCGGGTGACTGACCTGATTCAAAGACCATGTTAGCCATGACCTAAAGCCAAGAGGCAATAATAACTTTTCAAAAAATTCATAAGCAGATTGCCTTGAGCCACACTGAGGTTTACATTATAACCAACATTTCAACTCAAGAAGTAACATAATTATGTTTTTATAAAATGCTTTTTATACAAATCACTACATTTTGTGCAAGGATATAAGCACTAACATAGTTCAGTGTTTGTTATAGTTGTATTTGTAAATGAAAGTTAGATACACAAGTAACTATATTATATATAAGTATACTAATACTAAATATCTACATATACAAGTTACACAGATGTCTACATGTATCATTATGGTTGCACACTGTTGAGTATAAAGTGATTTTTAATACATTTAGGCACTGATTTCCTAGATCCAGCCTAGTTACCCTAAACATTTTATTCAGTTAGTTTGCTAGAATTTTGTATTTTGTGTGACAAAATGTTCCATCCTACTCGGGTACTTTCATAGCAGGCTCTTTTCGTGGTACCTGAGGTGTTTTGTAGCTGCAGGGTGTCTTGCCTTCTTAGGTCATTCAAGGTGCTTCTGACTAATAGTATGTTGGACAGAAGCAGCAGTTTATTTCATTTACTAACTGGTAAGTCAGAGTATTTAGTTAAAAGTGAGACATTGCATATGTATGTATAAAACGAAAACACCAGAAGAGGGAAATAAATCAAACCAAATTGGGTTGCCAAAAGTGATTGCCTTATGACATTTGGAGGGGAAAAGTGTAAAAAGTGTACAGTCAAGCCAGATACTGGCCTATGTCTGTCTTAAATAAAGACATGAAAATTATACTTAATATACATTTGGGAAGCTTCTGAGGATGAGATAAATTATAAGAGCAGAGTTACAGACGATTCACAAAAGTAGCACTCAGAAGGAAATTGGGACTATTAGCAGCATTTATGAAGAAAAGAGGATACAGGGGCTGAAACGACTGAGAGTAAGAAAGTCCTTATTGTGACAAACTGGCACATTTTATTTTGAGATTTTAGGATAGCTGGCAGTGGGCAATACATCTGTAAATAGGACAAAACTATCTATTGCCTGACCTCTTTTGTTACCTTTATTATCCAGACAATGAATGTACCAGTTAGTGGCATTACAGAAATGCTAAATTAAAACAAAGGGAATAGAAAACTAATTTTAGATTTTTTACTGACAGTTTTTATTAATATCAAAGAAGGTGAAAGGAACATTGGAGGCAATGTCATATAAACTTGAGGTATTAGCAGGAGATGAGGGTAAACAGTGAAATAAAAAAGGCAAAGATGATGAGGGGAATGAAAACAGAGGAGAAGAGTACTCAGTGTGGAAAGGGACAAGGGAGACGAATATTGGGATCAGGAGCCATGAGAATGGTAGTTGAAATAAGGGACACAGACTATAATAATGTAAGTGAGGAGGCTGAAGAACTTATCAGTACATAGAAAGGATAGGTTAGAATGTTCACAGGTGAGGTTAATGAAACAAGAATGATGCTCTTCCCAATAGTAAGATATGTGATAAGGCACATCCCATTAGAATAGGTACATGATGGAATAGAAAAGATTCAGAAAGTATGCATAGAATTTATATGCAATGGTAAGCAACCAAAGATTGCCAAAGACAGATGGGAAGAACGATGT